>NW_026622000.1:0-24542 GCF_003711565.1 Takifugu flavidus | reverse complement strand
ACAGCTGCGTATCGTCAGCATAGCTGTGGAAGCTGATGCCGTGGCTCCTGATGACGTCCCCAAGAGGAAGCATGTAAAGATTAAAAGGGTTGGACCTAAGATTGACCCTTGGGGAACGACCACAACCTCCTATCTTTAGTATTGCTGCGCCAACTGGTGGTCTTTTGGGTTGAGGATAACGGTGATCTATATGTAGCTATATGTAGCTATAGCGTCATTGGCCTCCACTCCAGCCACTCCTGGTAGTTCCTCAAAAACACTGAGTTTCTAGTGGATGCACAATCTGTGGAAGCCAACATAGAAACTTCTGAAGAGCCAAAGTTCTTGCAACAAAAATATAGTCCCCAATTAGGTTGTTTTGTTATCACACGACCCCGTCCCCATTATCTTAAGAGAATATAAAAGAATGAGTGGAGACAGAAGAGAGAATGAGACGTTTTTGGCGCGTGTCGCTCTTGATTTAGTGTTTATTTTTGCAGTAAACTTAAAGGAGGCCTTTTCACTTTATGTTTGATTCCATTTAAGCTGATATTCCATTCTTGACATCTTTAAATTTACAGTATTCATGGGAGATTTATTTGGTCATTTTGCTTCTTTTTATTTCCTATTTCCCACATTTATTCATAGTTTTTATTAGATTGCAATAAATCCTATAACATTGAACAGACTGACTAAAGTCAAATGACCTGCGGTTCCCACCGATAGCCGTCATTCTGATGGGTTTTTGCTGGCTGCAGCTGAAATATTCCAATGCTCCATGTCACAGAGACAGTAAATACTAAACCCTAAAGATTCTGAAGGCATGATGTAAAATAGTAACGTATAATACAGACATTTGAAGAGACAATTAAGAGAATGTTTCCATGCTTCTAAGAGTGGCCGAGGAGCCATTTAGAACTTTATAAAGATGCATTGTGTGATACCAGGAACTAATTTAACTTCAAGGCGAAGCTGCTTCTGCTTTGTCGACCATCGACTGATCTCCTGAAAGTCCACCAGCGCTTTTTAAAAACTGAATTTTTCATCTATGGAGGGAGTAGACGGCAGATGTTTCCACAGATGCTCTTCACCAGTGGTCAGTGAGTGATGCAGCAGATGAGCGGGAGTTGACTGGCTTCAACCAGCTACTGTCTCAATGTCTCCAGCCCATAGTGTGGATTCTCTACGAGATCAGACAGCAGCTTCACTCCTGAATCCTGCAGCTGGTTCCTTACTCAGGTCCAGTTCTCTGAGATGGGAGGGATTGGACCTCAGCGCCGAGGCCAGAGAGTCACAGCTGATCTCTGATAAGCTGCAGTCCCATAATCTAAATAAAGAAGGGAAACTTTTATAAGGTTATAAGTGAAACCAGTATTCATCTGAAAGGTTAATCAAAGACATGATCTGTAAATATTTAATTTAGTTACAGGTTAAAAAATGATAGTAATATGTAATTACCACAATTCCAACCTCTCAGGTTTGCACTGTTCCAAAGGAGAATATATATTGTTCTGGCCCTCACTCTTCCCAGTTCTCCCACCTCTTTCCCTCCCATCTCATCATGGAGATCCATCTCACCTGTGGCTCATCTTTAAAGGCACAACCTGTCTTAGATGACTTCCTGTCTCCCTCACCATCTCCCTCCTCGTTGGCTGGTGTCTACCAGGCACCCTCACCTAGTTTTGTCTAATTTTGGTTACCATCTGTCGGCTTTTTCATTGTCCTTAAATCAATTTATCATGAATAAGTGGTCCCCGTGTGGCCCTCCCTCCTGAAGGAACTGGGCACAACACACACACTCAGAAAGTGTGAGGACCCTCGGATGGAATAATGGACATTTTTGAGAATGGTGTTTACCTCAGAGTTTCCAGTCGGCAGTTTGGAAAGTGGAGAAAACCACAGAGCAGCTTCACTCCTGAATCCTGCAGCTGGTTCTGACTCAGGTCCAGTTCTCTGAGATGGGAGGGATTGGACCTCAGCGCCGAGGCCAGAGAGCCACAGCTGATCTCTGATAACCTGCAGTTAATCAATCTGAAAAATGCAGGATGAGGTTATACGGTGCAGGTCTGCATGTTATCTGCGTCAGTACTAAACCTACGTTAGTTCTTAGTTGGGTCAGACCTGAATTCACGATATTCCAAGGAATTTTTTTAATGTGGTGCATCACAGCAGTGTTGAGAACAGCCTCACTTCACCATCTTAGCAGCTGGTATATAGGTAGAAAAATGAAGACTGACCTGAGCCTCTCCAGTTTACAGTTTGGACTCTCCAGTCCAGAACAGAGCCGCTTCACTCCTGAATCCTGCAACGGGTTGGAGCTCAGGTCCAGAACCCTCAGATGGGAGAGGTTGGACTTCAGAGCTGAGGCCACAGAATCACAGCTGGTCTCTGATAAACTGCAGCTCCTTAGTCTAAAATAACAATTATTTTGAGAGAAGACAAATAAAAATCAACATGTACCAGAGCAAAACACAGCTTACAAGCAACAAACCTCTGGTCCTGCACCGGCTTATCTGCCGTATGTTCCTATTTTGGGTTCTTTCAGGGCGGTTGGACAAGATCTACACCGTATGTAAAGTGTGTGTAGGTCAAAATACCTTCCAAGTTTGTGAGACCACATTTCTCAATAGCACTCAACTCTTGTCAGGAGTTGGGACAAAGCGACCCACTCCTGATAGCTTGTGGGCGATGCTGCAGCGACCCTGCAATCCCTACACTCTCTGGTGAAACCAAATCAAAGGTTTTAGACACTGCTGGATGCTGGAAGGGTGGCTATAGTCTGGACGCATCGTTCCCCTGACTGCACATTTCTCCAACAATGATTGGCAGCTGGTGTCACTTGTTCTCCAGATGAGAGAAGGAAAGAGAGCCCCCCCACAGTGTGTTTGATTGCCCCACTGCAAGCTCAATGCTGCCAGAAAACATTGCAGGAGCATCAATTCCCCTCAGGGCATCAACAAGGACCTCAGGAAAAGGTGCAGCTGCCACCTACTAGAGACAAGCACACTGAGCTGAGATTCAAAGCCCTCTCAAGAGAAGAGCTTGTTTGTTGGAGGCTCTTCTGGGCGATACCTGGTGCCACAGCTCCAGCTCAGCCCGTCTCTGGAGCTGAGGTGGAGCTTAGCAAGTTTCATGGTTCTCCACCACTTCCTCTCGCTGAGGACCTTCTCAGCTGGTGGTTCTCTGCTCCACCTTCCAAGTTGAGCAGGTGATACTTCTGCATTCCTGCCACCAGTGTCTCTGCAGAAAGAGTCTTCTCTACTGTTTTATATTAGATTGTAGAAAATTAGGATTTTTGGTTGATGTCTTAGATGTTGTTGACTAAGAGCAGGTTTTTCTTTAATAACATAGAAAGATTCGATGAGAAGAGCAAATGTATTATTTTATGAGCTACTTCCACTACTATTATATACACATACTTCCATATTGTCTTAGATTGCAAGCTGCATTTATTGCATCGTTCATAGAAAGTCATATTTGTGAGGAGAAAAACTCAAATAAGGTCATTTTCTTTAATGACCATTACAACAGAAGGAGGCGATGAACAAACAGATTTATCTAAAAATGTGTGAAAACTTATGGATGGAAACCTTTTTAAAATGGTTGCATTGTGTAGAATCGGTGTAGAATCAACTTGTTGACTTCTGATTTGGACTCCAATGGAAGTGAGGTGCAACAATTGTGGATGCTGAAAGCTTCAGATCTTCATGAAGGTTTCTGTGGTTGGACTGACCTGCTGCCCCTTTAAGAGGGAGGCAGGTTTGGGCTTCTGGCTGGAATGAAGCCACCTCAGATGAGAATGACTGCAGGCTTTCGGTACCAAGGTTTAACAGGGCGCTCACTTCACACTTGGGCTTTTCTCTTTTTTGGGATGGCTTTTCTCAGGAGAGAAGGGGCATGGCACACTGCAGCAGCTTTCTTTTTGGGTTTTCTAGTTTTCCTTCTGATCTTTAAAAGACAGGAAGAACCATTTTTGATTGGTCTGAATGTTTGGGCGGTTTTGTGGCCAGCCTAAAATAAAACAAGACAAATCTACAACTGATACTTCCTTTCTAGTCATTGATGACCATCCTCACATGGGACAGATTTCCACAACCAATTTAATACTGCAAATCTGTCCTGTGTGGTCTTTTTTCTGAGAACTGTAACACTACGTTTATAACAAAGATCAAACATGGAAACAGTTATTGTCTAACTAGTTACACCTGGGAAAGTACTGGATCATCTCTGACTGACCTGAGAGTCTCCAGCTTACAGAGAGGATCCTGGAGAAAACCACAGAGCAGCTTCACTCTGGATCCTTCAGCTGGTTGTACTCAGGTCCAGAACCCTCAGATGGGAGGGATTGGACCTCAGCGCCGAGGCCAGAGAGTCACAGCTGATCTCTGATAACCTGCAGCCACTCAGTCTGGATAAGGAATCATGGCAAGAAATGATCTCTTATTGGAGGAAAAGTCATATTACACTTGCTCAAAATCATATTTCATTTTATTCATTATTTAATCAGGGCCCTTGGAGTCAGGAGAGCTCTGGCCCCCCACTGATAAACTGGGATATACAGCAACAACATAGTTAAAAGTATCTATAAAATTGACTTTCAATGGCTCATTTAAATTCATACTACACTTCTCTTCTCCAAAAGTCAATGGAGTTTATCTTGAAGCCTTCATTGTTTAGTTATGTCGAAGATAAAAGGAAGCTGACCTGAGAGTCTCCAGCGACAGTTTGACCTCCAGTCCAGAACAGAGCAGCTTCATCCAGAATCCTCTAGACTGATGGAGCTCAGCTCCAGAACCCTCAGATGGGAGGGATTGGACCTCAGGCCGAGGCCAGAGAGTCACAGCTGATCTCTGATAAACTGCGTGTGACAGCCTGGAAAAGGAATAAATGGGGCAAATAAAAACACATTTCTAAATCTGAAAATGAAGAGAAAAGCAGAAAATGTAAAGAAATTTAGAAAAGACCAACAGAGGCCTCCTGACCTGAGCGTCTCCAGTCTGCAGTTTGGATGCATCATTGCAGAAGACAGTAACTTTAAGTCGGCAACTGTCAGGATTTGGTTCCAGCTTAAGCTCAGCTCCCGTAGATGAGAAGGGTTTGACGTCATTGCTGAGGTCACAACTTCACAATCACTCGTTGAAAGAAAACGACCAGACAGTCTGTTGTGTATGAAACAAAAATAGTGAGTCAAACTTTGGGATTTCTCATCAACTTATCTGAGAATCTACCTCAACACAAATGTAGCTCATTTCCTGGAAAAGCTAAATTCAACACCGTAGAGCAACAGTTTGAACGACCATCAGATCTGAAATGCAACTGAATTATTCTCAACATTTGTCTTATTTTAGAACAGCTCATAATTACTCAATATTTAAAATGATTATAGCAATGGTTTAAAGAAACGTGCATCTTTTTATCTGTCTATCGGCTCTTTGGATATTTTGCATTTCATCCAATTTGTACGATGTGCGTCAAGTCTTAATTCAGCGATCCGATCGATGACATCAGAGTCTCTGGTTGCATCGATTGCCCTCAGCTTCTGTTATATCTGCCTGTTTCCCTTCAAATCATTTTCACTGCACCTTTTGTTGCTAGTGATGAAGTTGCCACCTAACGGGTGTGGAAAGGCTCAAACAACTTTGTGGGTCACATAAAGGCTCCAAACGGAACCGCCACAAAGACCTAAAACACCCATTTAAACCAACGAGGCCGGCTGTTTTTACGTTGAACAAATGAAGCAAAATAGTCACGTGTCATTAGTTAAGATGTGTTTTTCTGTCGTTAGAATACGATGTATACAAACAAACAAAAGTTATTTAATGACATGACAGTAATTTCATGATAGTCAGTTAACTTGTGGCTCCTATTATTCCTGCCTTATGTTGGTTTGTCTGGATTGACCTTTGAACTTATATCCAGCCAGTGTTGAACATTTCTGGATGAATTGTTGTTGTTTTTAATTTATGGACGCTGCAATGGAAATAAAGAATTGAAGGAATGACCACTGGAGGGGGTATTGCTACCTGACATGATCCACTCGCTTGATTTAAACGCCGATGTCCGGCCCCAAAAATCTTTACTTACTCGGCCTTCCTGCAGTTCCTCACAGCTGGAATCAGGCGACGTCGTCCCTCCACTGAGGTGTTGTACTGCCGCAGGTTCAGCTCATCCAGAACCTCCTCTGACATCTGCAGCAGGTAGGCCAGAGCTGAACAGTGGATCTCTGACAGTCTCCTCTTTGATTTCTTCTCTGACTTCAGGAACTCTTGGATCTCCTGATGGACTGACTGATCCTTCATCTCCATCAGACAGTGGAAGATGTTGATGCTTCTGTCTGGGGAGATTCATCACTGTTCTCCTCCTTCAGGTTGTAGGACCTTGGATGGATTTTCTCTGGGTGGCTGTTCCTCTTGATCCAACAGCCACCCCAAGATCTCTCTGATTGGACTCCAGAGAGAGACCATGAAGAAGCGAACAAACAAGTCCAGGTGGCCATTTTTACTTTTGAGAGATTTCATTAGTGCTCTCCTGAGGAAGTCATCAAGAGATGTGATTGGTTTAGAATATTTTAGGAACTTATTTATAACCGCTGTGTCTTTCCTGGTGTAACAGTGGAACATGTAGACGGCAGCCAGAAACTCCTGAACGCTCAGATGAACAAAGCAGTAGACTGATTTCTGGAAGATCACACTCTCTCTCTTGAAGATCTCTGTACAAACTCCTGAGTACACAGACACCTCGGCGACGTCCAGTCCACATCGCTCCAGGTCTTCTGAGTAGAACATGATGTTTCCTTTCTCCAGATGTTCAAACGCCAGCCGACCCAACTTCAGAAGGAGTTCTTTGTCAGCCTCAGTCAGTTCCTCTGGTCTCTGCTTTCCTCCATACTTCTGCTTCTTCCTCTTTATCTGAACCCTCAGGAAGTGTGAGTAGAGGTCAGTCAGGGTTTGGGGCAGCTCTCCTCTCTGGTCTCTGGTCATCATGTCCTCCAGAACTATAGCAGCGATCCAGCAGAAAACTGGGATCAGACACATGATGTGGAGGCTCCTGGAGGCCTTGATGTGTGAGATGATTCTCTTGGACAGATCTTCATCACTGAACCTCCTCCTGAAGTACTCCTCCTTCTGGGAGTCAGTGAAGCCTCGTACTTCTGTGATCCTGTCAACACACGAGGGAGGAATCTGATAGGCTGCTGCAGGTCTGGAGGTGATCCAGATGAGAGCTGAGGGAAGCAGGTTCCCCTGGATGAGGTTCACCAGGAGCACGCCAACGGACGATACTTGTGTGACATCAGAGATGAGCTGATGGTTGTTGAAACCCAGTGAAAATCTGCTTTCATCCAGGCCATCAAAGATGAACAGAAGTTTCCAGACAGTCAGATCTTCTGCTCTGATCTTCTGTAATGTTGGATGGGAAACATGAAGCAGTGAGAGAAGACTGTGCTGCTCATCTCTGATCAAGTTCAGCTCCCTGCATGAGAGCGGAAGCACCAGACTGATGTCTTGGTTCTCCAAACCTTCTGCCCAGTCCAGACTGAACTTCTGCACTGAGAAGGTTTTTCCAACGCCGGCGACACCGTTGGTCAGAACCACTCTGATGTGTCTCTGTTGCTCAGATAAGACTTTGAAGATGTCCTGGCACTTGATTGGAGTGTCCTGGATGTTCTTCTTGGAGGTTCTCTCAAGCTGTCTCACCTCATGTTGCGTGTCCACCTCCTCACTTTGTCCCTCAGTGATGTAGAGCTCAGTGTAGATCTTGTTCAGCAGGGTTCCACTTCCTGCTTCATGAGTTCCTTCAGTCACATGTTCACATCTTCTCTTCAGACTGACCTTATGACCTTCTATCCACCTCCTGCAGATCACTTCCTGAACATAAGTAAACCAATGATTTCCATCTATAATAAATCATCAACACAACTCCAAATTCATGACATTGCAAATTAAATCTCATATTGAACAGTTTTACTTTGTTTGGGCTTCATTTCAGCATCTCCAGATCTGCTTCCAGATTGTGAACAAGAGGACTCTCCTGGTGGAGCTGACTGGTCCCAGTTTGATAGGATGTGCTCCCCCCTCTCACTATGAACACATCTCTATTAGTCCTTTGATTTATAGGATGAAAGAACCTGATCAAGACTCAATATTGTTCCAGTATTTATGTCTGAATTCATCTTTCAGTTTAAACATGATTCTTGTTTCTAATCAACAATATTCACATTAAGTCTGTAACTATATGACTGTCTGAGGTTTAAGTGTTAAACATCTCCAATAATAAACTCACAACCTGCTGCTGTTAATGTGACTAACAGCTGCCACACAAACACATCATCACGCTTTAGTTTTCTTACATTTTCTCTGAACTTCTGAAGGTTATTGGTACACCTTTGGACCGGTCACTCTTCAGGGACACCCAGCTGGGCACTGTGGACTCTGCTCTGTCCTCGTCCATCCTGAGGAAACATCAGAAATAGTGATGAGACTGTGATGAAGGTAAATAATCTGGAGAGGTTGTAGTTAAATAATCCCAATTCACTGCATTTTTATCAAACAGGAACATTTCTAATCCATTCTGGATAACAACTGAATCAATAAATCAATGATGTCTCTGTATCATTTTCATGTTTTCAGAGTTTAAGCTGCTTTTTTTAACTGTTCCCTGCAGTGAGAAAAGAACTGGCACCTTTTCCAGCCCCTCATCCTGCAGCACTGAATGTGCTCTAAAGTTCTTTCCAGAGCAAACGTCTCTGCACTTGCAGCAACATGTTGTAGTCATGGATCCGTGAGGAGAACCGGATACAGGAAACGCCCCCACTTTGATCCCAAACCCAACTGGTGGCCAACGGTGGTCCGGCAACGACGGGGACGCTGGTCCATCGGGCCGACAACACTGGTTTTCCACAGGCCAACATGGTGAAAGGACTGTCTTCAGCTCAGCCACTAAATTATCTGGTGCTACATAAACATACTAGTCAGGACTTTTTTTCTTCCCTCCTTTGTTCCCCTCTTCAATTATTTCTATGATCCAAGTCCTCAAAGATCACTGCTCTATTTAAAATAGATGAAAGAAATGACACCCACTCCTGCATTTCTTTCACAGTGGTTCCACAACATAGAACAATAAACCACTGTGAGAAAACGTGCAACATGAACCCAAAATCCTGTTGGTGTCCTGTGATCCTGTGTGGATTTAGTTATTTAGTTTATTGTCTTAAATGGTTCGGCTGAGAGATGCTAACTTGCCACGATTAGATGTTGTTTGACAGGTAATATCAAATATCCAGCTGTAACCTGGACTGTTGAACAGCTCTAATAACTCTAAGAGCTTTTCACCTGTCACAAAAAAGTTTTAAAATGTTGTTCCTGTTAGACTCTCTACCAACGTCAGCATGATACTCACTTTACACTCACCTTGTCGCTCTTCCTGCTTCGTCTGAACAGAATACTTTCACTTTTAAAACCTAATCAACAGCTTTATGGCGTATATATTACTACATTAAAGCATTCTGGGAGGGTTTAAAGTTCTTTTAGAATCAGTAGCAAAGAGCAGAAAAATAAACTAAACTTCACTTAGAAAGACTATTCAACTATAACTAAAGCCAGACTATAAGAATGTTAAATAAGACCGATTCATTTATAATGTATAATGATGTTTTGTGCTAAACTAAATATGAAGTCTAGTTGAATCAAATCTTGATTTTATCTCCAAACACAACTGTCAATTCTTTTCAATAATGCTCTTCGTTTCCACTCACCTTGTCGGTCTTCAGTCTTCCTGCTTAGTCTGAAAGGAATACTTTGATTAAACTGGTTTGTTGGGTTCCCAGTTTCTGGGACCGTTGTTGCTGGTGTCTACCTGCAGGGGGCGTGGAGGAGCCGCTCATCAGCCACAGCTGGCCCCGCAGACACACGCACCTGCGGTCTCTCTTCAATCTCCCGTTAGATTTAAGGACAGAACTCCCGTCTGCCAGCGGCGGAGTTTTTCGGCCTCATCGCCAAACCCTGACTTCTGTGGCTTGACTATTTTTGAGAGTTTTCCTCGCGGACTTGTTTTGGACTCTCTCGAGGTCTCTCCGCCTCTCTGTGAACGCGGACCGAACTGTTCTTGTTCACTTTAAAATAAAGACGCTTTTCGGACACCATTCTCCGCCATTATTCAACCTGGTTAAATAAATAAGATTTATGATGCTTGACAGATTTGAAAGACTTGTAAAAGCAGCATATTTCTGCAGCCCTGGAGTCCAGGAGGAGCAGCAGAGGTCAGAATGTGTCGGAGCGCGTTTAACTATTGTCTGCAGTTCCACGCGTGTCCACCGGGTGGCGGTAAAGCACCACATGATATTTCTCCTTTTTGGAACTTCTTCAGCTGCGTTGAGCTTTAAATCTTCACCTGTCGCTCCCTTTAAGCTCTAAACTTTGCGGTTCTGTGTGTAGTTTGTTGGTTTAAATTTTTGATGAATTCTGATGAAAATGACTGAAACTGTCAATGACCAATGGAAAGTTCGTCCATTGTTCTACTGCGTCACACATTTTCATTATTTATTGTCATTTTTGGTCTAAACTGGACCAGTTCTGTGAGCTGTTTTGCTTTTTTGTGGACCAGATGTTCCAGGCAGGTTCCATCATCGGACACAGACGGAGACAGGTCACGTGACAACAGTCAGCCTTTAGTTCTTTTTTACAGGAGGATCTGGTTTATATACAGACACGTATCTGCAAAATACTAAAAAGTCTATGAACCCAAAGTACTAAAAAGTCTACGTCCACGCACACGCGTGTATTAAGTGTTTATACACACGTGTGCGTACGTGCACACTGTATATTCATCTAATAACTGTTAGTTTCTAAAACACCAAAGTAGAGTCACTGAGGCACGGCTTCACCTCCTTTACACCGAGGTTTCCCTGAGCAGGTGTGATGAACTGTTGCAGAAGGAAAAGCATGGAACATGTAATAACCGGACACAACAACACTCAGGTTTATTGTCTGACGGCATCAGTGTCTCTGGTTGCATCTGTCTGAGGAGCATTGTGAAACCAGGAGCAGTGTAAATGAGGGGGGGCAGTGAGTGGATGCTGCATTCATCAAAACACCAATAGTCAGAAGAGAAGAAGAGAAGAACAGAAGCCCGTGTTCCTCAGTGTTGGTGTGGAGACGCCTGTTTGGAGGAGCAGGAAGCAGGCTGGACTCTTCCAGCTGGCTTTAATGCCACTTCTCTTCTGAGAACCTCCCAGCAGCTTTCTCTCCACCATCTTTTTACGCTGAAGCTTTTTGATCATTTCAGGTCAGATGTTCTTGGACTGAGGTGAAACATGTTTGTTCTTGTGCTCGGAGCGAACCGACGATCCTCTAAAGTCAGGCATCCTAAAGGTGGATGTTTTCTGAGGCCTGGAGGCTTTAAAGTGGCGCTTTTACCCACTTGTCCTCGTTCTGTTGGAAACTTGATCCAAAAACCTTTTCTGGAGCTTCATGTTCTGCTTTTTTGAAGGAATGAAATGGTTTCATCAGCGCTGCCGGGGGCTGAGCAGGCTTCATAAATCTGAAGCTCTGAGATCCTTTAAAGATCTCCTGGAATCAGCAGATGGGGGTTTGATCCAAAACTGTAAGAATCAGTCAAGCTATCAAATCTTGACTCAGTCCAAGCGTGAACCAGTCCATCCAGAGCTGATTATGGCTCAGCCAGGAGGAAAGCACGGCCTGGGGGGGTTCATATGGAGCAGGCACACTCTGGCTCTATTGCTACTGAAAACAGCCCTTCAGCACAGCAGCCTGGAATACAGTTCTGGAGAACACCTGTTCCCAACAGAACCTGTTTAAAACGGGACCAGTAAAGATGCCCGGCGTGACCACGACCACGGGGAGAGAGGGGGGGGGGCAGAGACAGGCGGTAACGCCGCTGCCCACCGATTCACCTGGAAACAACAAAAACCCCAGCAGCTTGGACCCAATATGGCAGCGTGTTCCTCAGAAACGCTCCTCAAACTCTCCCCACAGCTTCATTGCTAAACAGGATTTGGGTTTTTTTGTCCGTGCTAAATGGAAAGTGTTTGTCCTTTGGTGGTCCAACAGGACCACGATTTGGATGGATGGATGATTTGATGTTATTGAGAATAAAAACAGCTGAAAATGGAAGCGGAGATGTTTCAGAGCACCAGAGTTCAGAAAGAGTTTCTAATCAAACACCGCCTGTTGGGAATGATGAATGGATGAATTTTTATTTAATTTAGACTAATTCAGACTAATTTTAACATCCTTTATGCCAGTTCCATAGAGCGTGCGCACACACACACTAGCAAAGATGATATCCAAACAGCCAAATAAATGGGAGTCAAAAGAAATCATTTAAAGCTCATATGTCAGAGTCAAGGTCGAGGGTTTTCTATGGCCCCCGGGATGATATTGATTTATTATTAGAACCGGCCCGCAGGCCGCAGATGTTTTACACAGGCCAATACTACATTTCCCACAATGCAACGGTGACAGTCTGAGCGGGAGGTGGCTTCATTTCATTATTTATCAGTAGTCATTAGCATAACAGCAAAAGTTAACGTTCAGATACCCATAAAATGGCAAAAGGGAAGGTGGACACTGAGAACCGGGGGTTCAAACAAGGTGGGAGTGGGAGCACATGTTCACGGAGGCAGCTGGGAAACCTGGGTGTCTTCTGAGTGGAGAAAGGGTGGCGGTAATGAAAGAATATCATCTGAGACGCCATCATGAAGCTAAACACAGCCGATCTGTCTCTGAGCTTTTCCTCCACACACTTTTTGGTGGCCTCCAGCTCCCTCTGGAAAAACTCTGACGCGGCAAATTGTTCAAAGGGCATTCTGGGGTCAGAGAGTCCCTCAGCAGCATAAGTCTGATGCACCTTCCTTGAGCAGTAGAAGTAGCGAACAGGA
Organism: Takifugu flavidus; assembly: GCF_003711565.1. Classification (NCBI taxonomy): domain Eukaryota; kingdom Metazoa; phylum Chordata; class Actinopteri; order Tetraodontiformes; family Tetraodontidae; genus Takifugu; species Takifugu flavidus. The sequence continues at coordinate 11,668 of NW_026622000.1, read as the reverse complement.
CCCTGCTGATAGAAAAAGTGGATGGAAGATCCACCCGTCCCATACGGAGACTTGGGCTGTCCACAGGCCAGACAGGGTTTCGTCTGTCTCATCTTCTGCTCTGGTCGCTGCTGCTGCTGCTCCATCTCTAGAATGCCCTGCACAATTTTTTCAATGGAATCCTGCGTCAGAGGCGTGGGCAGGGCGGCTGTGGGAGGAGTGACAACAGCCGTCTCCATGGTGACTACAGGAACGCTGGTTGTTTTGCTCCCCTCTGTCAAGGAGTACCACAGCTGTTGAGTCTCCAGGAGCTTCTCTGGGCTGGTGTTCAGAGAAGAACTGGTGTTCAACAGCTTTGCCAGATGCTTCACATAGCGGGATATGTGAAACCTGGTTGTGGGGCGGAGCAAGCTGTTCGGATCGGCCGCAGACCGATGGACCGTGTCTGCGTAGTCTGGATCCACAAGCCTCAGGATGTCCTTGTCCCCATGATGATACTGCAGCAAACTATCAACAGCGTCTTTCATGGGAAGAGTCCAGCGTGTGTGGTCCAAGACAAACACTCCACCACCAGTCTTCATGGGTCCAGTGCGGGCGCTCCTCGGCGAGGACTTCAGCGGCAGGGGCAAAGCTCCAGAGACGTCTGGAACACAAACAAAGCAATAATGCATCCTTAGCAACTCATATTATCGCGATATGGGCTATTGAGAAAACACATTAATATCCATCCCTTAATAACAGAAAGTATATATACACTGCATTTTGTGTTTGTCCCAGTCCAGAGGGAGCGGACGGCAGCCCGGTTCTCTGGACTCCAGCCCAAACCTTTCTCCAGTGTCTCTGTCAGAGAGGCGGAACGCAGGGCACTTGTCTTGTCCCGTCACTGCCATGGAAGCAGAGTTCAACTCCCACATTGAGGCAGGGTCAAAGACAGCAGGGAGGACGGCGCCGGGCTTCTTCATGTCTACCGGTCGCTGAAAGTTCCACCACAGAACGCCGGTCATGGCCTGGGCCTGGAACAGTTCAGGGGAGACCTGCGTACCCGTGACCCACTGGGCCTGCTGGAAATGGTAGCCCTCCTGCTGAGATGTACCACGGACAGGGATCCAGACGGGGACTTTGGCACCTTCGCCCGCTACGTGGTTTAGCTGAAGGGTCCCTCCGTCCCTGTACATTATCCCCTCAGACAGTTCTGGGTCACTGAGGCAACCACGGAGGATGTGAACCCTCTGAACGCGCCACGTCTTCAGCATGGATAGGGTTAGGGTTAGCATGGAGCATTTTTCAGTTTGAATGACGGCAAACAAAGAAGATGGCTGATCTCACCTGTCCATCCAGTGGTAGCCGGCCTTTCCCACCCCAGCGTGGCTGTACCTCTGGGCCATTCCTTGCTACATCGGATGCAGGGACCTTTCTGTCTCAGCCTGAACCATCACCCAGGACACAATGAGCCAGTTCTCATTCATCACTGCCAAACTGGACATGGCTCCAGATGCCAGTGTCACCTTCCTCGCCATCTTCCTCGTGTGGTCCGACCTGAAAACCTGCCCCAACGTGCCCTGGAGGAGCTTGGTCAGAGACGGCTGTTGACGCTTGAACTCATCCAGCAGGCAGTCAGTCAGGTAGAATCCGGACACAGACACCCCACCCCAACCTTCTTGGTCCTCGTATGACCCGAAAGCACGTGGCCGATCTTCCATCCTCACGTACTGGCCGATGGTTCTCTGTCCGTACGCCCCAGCCTCGGCCTCCCTGACGTTCTGTACGGCGTGCAGATATGCCAGGTGAGCTCGTTCATACTTGAGGTGCATGAGCTCATTCACCTGGTTCGCCATATCGGTCGGTGACTTGCCAGAACGCCGCAGTTCATCCATTACCGACTTGCACGCAGCCTTCTTGTAAGTCAGGAATGCAGGCAAAAGGTTAGTAAAGCGCACGGGCAGCTTCTCCACCCATGGAGGGTTGTCAGGACCAGTTCCTGCGACAGGCCTTGCAGCAGAGTCGCGAGGAAAAGATCAAATACTGGCCACGGACGCTGACGATCACTGGAGGTCTGCCCACGCCTGCAGAGACCACCTGAGGACGAGGACAGCTATGGAGGCACGGCAGGATGTCATTGTTCCTCAACCTGACCATGATGTGGCTCTCTGGCTTCCAAATGAAAAATGGATGGAGCTGAAAAAAGTTGGGGGACGGGAGCTCAGCCACCATGTCCAGTAGCTCCGGCTGAGGAGGAAGACGCCAAAGAGAAATTGCGTTCCCAGGGTTATGCACTGGTCGGGACCCAGGCCACAACCCAAGTTGTTGAAGCTCCGTCCTCATCCACAGCTTTTGATGTTGTGAGCAGATCCACTTGCTCATGTCGTGGTCAGGGACAGGCATGGGAACAGGAGCTATGGGAACTAGGATAAAGTAAAGAAGACAGTTGAACAACATAAAGTTCTCATTACTGAAGAGACAATTCCAGTGCCCCCGCCCTCACATGATATAAACACACGATACCAGGAAACACACACGCGCCTCGGACACTTGGTTTCATTCCAGAGCTCACACCTCAGATTTTTTCCATGTCAGTGACAAAGAATCGTGTCAATTTGAATCACCCCGGGACACTTTATTATTGTTCAACACCCCACGGAATGGGGGAAATTTCCATGGTTTAACATCCCACTCTTTTGGTCTTGGGTAGAGTCCGTCAAAGGAGGCACTCTGCCGTCAGAGGTCTGTGCCGTGCAAGAGTCAGGTCCTGAAAACAAGTGCAGACTTGCTATTAAGAAATTACAGTCACTTCACCTGATGACAACATGGAAAGAACAGTCAGCTGGACATTACAGAGACATCAGGTTGTTCATCAGCCCTAAATAAAAAGAAAAGGAAACTGTTTTTCAACGAAGCATCAAAGAGAACAAAAACAAACACCTACCCTCCTCCTCATAGTCAATATCAGTTCATCATTGCACGGATCAATTCATAGTCCTTACGACGGTTATTATCACACCAACATATGAAGAGTAATATTAAAGGAACTCGGCCGGAACATCAAGAACACAAAAATAATAAGATAAGTTTCAGATTTGGAGAGGAATTCTTCATGGAAAGGAACGGAACTCCAGCTCTGAAACCTATTTTTCAGAAACCTGTCTTTGCTCCTGGTGGCACTCTCGGCAGGGCGGCTGCTGCTACTGGCATAGCATCTGCACACAGATGAAAAGAAAAACAATAGAAATTAGATACGGCATGGACTTTGTTTGTCTGACATGAAATAAATGTGGTAACGGTGTATTTACAGCTCTGGACTTGCAGATCAGAGTTATGGATGCTCAGCATCTCCCTTTCCATCTCCACGTCCTCCTCCATGGCTGTGTTAAAGACAAAAATACCGGCTACAGGTTATTAGTAGAAAAGAAAAAAACCTTTTCCCAAAGTTGAACTTGTCACATGAAGGAATGAGCATACCCAGGGGCTCAGCTGGGGCCTTCATGGGATGCTCAGCAGGTGTGGAAGATGTGGTGGGCTGCTGCCTCTTCAGCAGGTTCTGCTGCAACCTGGACATTCGTGTGCCTGGAACGCAGCGCCTGCCTATGACAAAATCAGCATAGCCATCACCTCTGCTGTCCCAGATCTCCTTCCACCTGCTCTTGGCTCGGGCACCAAATCCAACCAGCTGGTCGTCTTCAGATGAGGCAGTCACTCCATCCCCTCTTCCGGCCTCATAAGTGAGGAGAGCCTGGATTTCTTGGAAACTGAGGGCATAACTCACAAATGACTGGAGGCTGTCCTTACTGTGGCTGTCAGCCATACAGAGACCTGCTGCCTCCTCGCTCTGCACGTTCTTGATCAGATACACGGTGGATCCTACGTCATTCTGCAAAAGCCATCTGAATGACTTCCCTTTATATTTACCAAACTGCAGGACATAGTCTCCCAGCACCTCCATCTTATCTGAGGGATCCCCCCTCTTTGTCGGATGACGGCCAAAGCGTTCTGCCGTACGAGGTCCTCCCTCATGGCCGCAGACTTGTCCTGAGGAGTGGAACTCACCCGTTTGGCTTCATCAGATGGCTCCTGGAGGAGAAACCCAAGAGGCCCCTTGCGGAACACGACCCAAAGTTTCCCAGGGAAAAAGGCGAATTGCTTCTGCATGTTGAGCTGACATAAAGGAAAAATGTCTATTAATTTTCTCATTTTTATTAGACACTGATAAAACAGTTCCACCCATTTTTCACATCACACCTGATAAATGTGATCAAAGGAATCTTAGGCCAGTAAAAGATAAAGTGTGGTACCATGTGTAAAGCTCTGTGTGTGTGTGTGTTTGTGAGTGTGCGCACACATGCAATTATCATGTAGGTGTGAAAGTGTAAGATCAAGGTTGTTGGGGTGTCGATTCAGGAGTTCAGAAGGTCAGTACCTGGTGTGGCTAGTGAGGAAAAAACTGGAAAGTGATGGTGTGTGTGTGTGTGTAGGTGTGTGTGTGTCTGTGTGTGTGTGTGTGTGAGAGAACATGTTGGGGGGGGCAGGAGGACAGTATCCCCTCTCAAAGACATTGGAAACAAAAACACACATTTGATGTAATAAAATGTAATACTACCACTACTAATATTACTACTAATAATAATTATAGTAATAATAATAATAATACCAAGATTTCAGTGCCACGACAAGTAAGTCGGTTACTTGAATATAAAATATGAACAAGTTCATTCATCACTATCGTGTAATTTAATTTATGAAAAACTAGCTTGACAAGATATGAGTATATTGTAGCATGACAAATACAGTACATTATAATTTAGGGCCAATTATAACACGTTCCTTGCTAATTTAGGACAAAATTGACCACAGCCTATGCACAATTACGAAAAGTTTCCTCATTAATTTAGTAGGAAATCAAGCCCAAACTTACCTTCAGCGAAGTTTACCAAAGAATGAACCAAGAATGGCCGATCCTCCGGAGAGGAGCCGCTCTTCATAGAAACGGCAGAACAGCGCCACGGGATGATAGCGGCCGGAAATATATTGCGTCCGTAGTGGTTTAGCACGACCATTGAAAATGAATGGGAAACGGTTTAGGGCCGTTTAGCTCCCGGCCATGGCACATTGCTTTTAAGTTGATTTCATTTATCGGAGTTGAATCTTGTTTGATTTTTTTGAAGGCGTTTTACCTCTCATCCAAGAGCCGATCTACGCAGATTTGATGATATGGCGCTCATAGGCTATATAGCCTTTTCTTTTTGGGGGGGAATGGATTGGAGGCTGGTCCAACATTGAGGTTTGGACTGTGACAAAGCAAAATGGACAACCTCCACCAGAATAAGTGTTTCAAGAAAATAAGTTTGAGTGTATTAACTTCAAAAGGCCATTTTCTTGTACCTGCTCTCGCTTACGGCCATACCACCCTGAGAACGCCCGATCTCGTCCGATCTCGGAAGCTAAGCAGGGTCGGGCCTGGTTAGTACTTGGATGGGAGGCCGCCTGGGAATACCAGGTGCTGTAAGCTTTTTGCACTCTTCCACTGGGTCAGCAGAGGCCGCCAGTGTTCCTGATAATTATCCAGCCAGATGGAATTCACTTCTTAAGTACTTCTAACATTGAGATTTAATGTTGCACTATTGTACATCGTTTGGGATTTAATATTTTATGAGTGTGTGTGTGTGTGTGTGTGTGTGTGTGTGCGTGCGTGCGTGCGTCCGTGCGTGTGTGTGTGTTTGTGTTTAAATAAAATTGAATTTCCCACTTTGGTCCACACTATTGTCAACATTTCTGTCTTCAAAAAAAGCCAACTCAAGGCGGCAGATTCCTGAATGGAAAACAATATCTAAAGAACTCAAGTATCATACTAACAACACTAATATTCCATCTGTCTATCCCCAACTGAATTAACTCCACACCTATCTCATCAGATTATTTGTAACAGAATAAGCAGATAACGTAGCATTTCCCTGTTCATATCTGCTACTTGCAATTTAGAATTTGTCAATAAAACTATGCTATGACACAAACTACAGTTTAATAGATGGCTGTGCTCCTAAAAAGAGCAGCATTTGTGGCTCATAAACCTCACAGACACTGCTATGCTCTTTAAACATTTTTATGATCGTGAATTTTTCAATCAAATATCTTCTCTTTGATAATGCCCAAAGCTGGATTCGAACTCCCCCTCTGGGGTCTTCAGGAGGTTTCAATCAGGTTGTCTGTTACAGCAATTGTCAACTGGCCCGCCGGCCCGGGATCGATTCCCGGCCATGGCACATTGCTTTTAAGTTGATTTCATTTATCGGAGTTGAATCTTGTTTGATTTTTTTGAAGGCGTTTCACCTCTCATCCAAGAGCCGATCTACGCAGATTTGATGATATGGCGCTCATAGGCTATATAGCCTTTTCTTTTGGGGGGGGGATGGATTGGAGGCTGGTCCAACATTGAGGTTTGGACTGTGACAAAGCAAAATGGACAACCTCCACCAGAATAAGTGTTTCAAGAAAATAAGTTTGAGTGTATTAACTTCAAAAGGCCATTTTCTTGCACCTGCTCTCGCTTACGGCCATACCACCCTGAGAACGCCCGATCTCGTCCGATCTCGGAAGCTAAGCAGGGTCGGGCCTGGTTAGTACTTGGATGGGAGACCGCCTGGGAATACCAGGTGCTGTAAGCTTTTTGCACTCTTCCACTGGGTCAGCAGAGGCCGCCAGTGTTCCTGATAATTATCCAGCCAGATGGAATTCACTTCTTAAGTACTTCTAACATTGAGATTTAATGTTGCACTATTGTACATCGTTTGAGATTTAATATTTTATGTGTGTGTGTGTGTGCTAATGCTAACATCGCTAGCACGGCGATTATTTTGGAGAAATAAGTGAGGGATGTAGATGGGACACTTAATGTGGAATTAATCCACACGAAACCTTGGCTACGCGGTCAAAGCGTCTCAGATTGTTGCTCATAAAATGAGCATTTTGTCACGCTTCCTGGTGGGTTCACTTTCTCTTCAGTTCTTGGCAGCATTTAAAGGGATATTTCAAATTAAAATGAGCACTTTTCATAATTCTGCGGTACAATGGCTGTGGAGCAAGAACCTTATTTGGGTTCCATATTTCCCACGATTGAGAGGTTTTGTCATCCTCAGACCTTTCCCTGTGCTGTTCCCAGGTACGACCCGAGCACGCTGACGTCTGGATTCTGTGAACTGTTCCTCCATCATCCCAGTGCTGTTGGATAGACGTTTATCATCAGTCTTAATGGCGGTCACAACAACACGAATGAAGCTTTACATTTGCTGTAGCTGCAGGAAAAGGGCAGAAGGATCCTCGGGGTTAGGGCGAGTTTTAAAAAGCAATCGTCATTATGACGAGTGAATTCGTCCGAGCCGCAGAGATCCCCTATAGAACGGTGATCTCCGTCTCCTGGTTTATGTAGACAGCCTCCTCCACAGCAATGTGGAGCTGTTCCATCTTTTGGAAGGCCTGAAACCCCCTTTTACCTACAGGACGTCAAAGAAGGTTTAGTGTGTTTAAGTGCAAATTAAATGAGAAATTGCTCATGTTTGTACCAAAGGAGAGGACGGTCTCTCGAGCAGCGCTGCGGAGAGCTCCATCTGTCGCCCTGCACATCTCTGTGATGTGGTCCACGCTCTCCGTCGCCTGGAACACACAACACACACACACACACCTGAGAGACCTGTTCAGCAGTTGGTGTTGAACGTACATTTCTGAGCGTTTTCACTACCTTGAGACACTTTAGAGCCAAACAGGAGCCTTGTTGGGTTTGAATATCATCACTTTTCAAACTCTCAGTGTAATAAATAACAGCCTGAGAGGGAAGCACGGAGGTAGACTCGGTTAAATACCGTGTGTAACGCCCTTTTCTCTGACAATGCTGCCGGCTAAAAGGATTCAACAGGACTGGACCTCAAAAACACCTTGTTCCTGAAGGTTTGGACGCCGGCGGCTCTGCAGAGACACTTGCAAGCAGCTCTACTGACTTTGTGGTTGGCGTCCACCTGCAGGGCGGCGAGGGTCTGCAGCGTGCACCCCAGGGGCAGGAGTTCTGCCACCAGCTGGCCCCTAAGCTTGTTCAGGGTCCGCCTCCTTTTGGGGCTCCTCAGAGCTGAGAGGATGCGCTCTGAAACACACGCACACATTGGGTCAGCGCCTTCTGTTGCCGGGACTACCATGAGTAAAGACCCGCACCGCCCGGTCGAGACGTCCGAAATGTTAGACGACCTTCTTTGGAGAGGCGTGTGATGTGTGCGCCCAGGTCCTGGACGCCCCAGCGCCTCAGGTACGCCGACAGCTGGAAGAGCGTGACCCTGTCGGGGCAGCAGACGGGCCGGAGGTCCGGCACCGTGCGACACGGCGCCTGGAGCTGCCCCAGCAGCCGGGAGAACACTGCGGCACAATCGACACGACGTTCCACATCAGTTAAAGCAGCAGCAGCTTTACCGGCGGCGTTCCCACGTGCGCAGAGCACCTTTTTCCGCCTGGCCCGGCTGCTTGGCCTCCACCTTGTGCGTGTGAAACACTTCCTCAGCGTAGCGCAGAAGCTGTCAGCGTCACAGAGGAAGGGGGAGCTGCTGCTGCCGCTCACACAGGCCTCCCAGAACAGCAGGACCTCCCTGGTTCTCTGGACCTGCGGCAGGACTGAGGAAGATCACATTCAAAACCATTCCGTGTAAACGTGCGGATCAAAACGACTTGTACGAACTGTCAGTGGAAGAGATCTTGTTCTTCTCCAGCAGGAGGTGGCTGACGCGCTGCAGCGCTTCAGCCTGGAGAGAGAGTTCCTGCAGTAGCTCCTGTCTGCTGGGGCTGAAGCGGCTCGCCCTCATCCTCTGGGGAAAGATCACGGTGCAGCAGTTAGCATGGCGTCCAGGCCCGAGCTCCTCGCTCCCCTTGTCAGCACTAGTGAACTCAAAACTGAAGACAAGCAACAGGGTGCAGCTCTGTGATTGGGCGGAGGTGTTGCCCCGTCCCTCTCCATGTTCATAGCAGCGTTAAAATGACAGCAAAAATGTTGCAAAGGCTAAATAGACACCAATACGTGTGTGCGAGGACCTTTCAGAGCGGTGAGGACTGAGCTTGCTGTACCTGTAGGAGGATGCAGCAAATGTCCAGGTGAATTTCAAGAGCCTGGTCCAGACCATCGTTCCCAGACGTCAGCCATGCGCCGTCCAGCTCCAGGAAAGACCTGACGTCGTTTCACAAAAAAAAGAGGCGTTTATCCCGTGGTTTTATTGTCCGTTTGTTGTTCGGGTGCCTCAAACTCACCGGGTTTTCTGAGGGTACCCAAACAGGAAGCGTCTTCATCTGCGTTGATGTCATGTGACAGGAAGTCAAAGCTTCCCAGGACTTCTTCTAAACCCAGAGTCTCCTGTGGCGAGGGGGGTCTCAACAGAGAGAGAAAGGTCGTTCTGGGGGAGAGCGCAAGTGTCAGGGCACATGTGGTGGTCAGAAACACCCGGAGATCCACTCGGGGTACCTTCAGAATAGTCGCCAGGTGCAAAAGGTTGTGCCGCAGAGCTCGTAGCTCCTGCTCGGAGCAGGGCTGGCTGGGAAGCAGGTTACTGAGCTCTGATATCTGGGCCCCGATCCTGAGGGCCCGGGCCCTGTGCTGGCCAACGCTGGTCTCCGGAGGGGCAGCAGGAGGCGAGGGCGAGGCTGCAGCAGGCTGAATAGTCACAGTGGGCAAGGCAGGGAAGGAATGTGGCTCAAATTCTGAGGAGTCCTGGACCAACGAAGGGAAGGGTCTCACAAGCTAACGGGGAGGTATGAGAATGTGTAGCCACGCTAATCTAAATGTATGGTGTATGTATTTATGTCATGCAGAAAAGTAAAGATTCCACACTGGTTTGACACCCCCGACCAAGACTGGTGGGGGCACAGTAGTGCTGACCTTCCCACCATGTCAATTACTTCAAAAGGTTGTTGTTGTTGTTTTTTAAATGATCAAAGTTTTACATTCTGATTCTGGGTGCCAAAATCTCTGTGTAATATTTATAATGTGATCTGGTGACTAGAATAAAGAATCTGTATATTAGTGGCAGAAAAACACCGTTTTACTGCCCCCTGCTGGGAAGTTGTTAAAATGCACATTTAATTTATATCGATTTCTGACCCGTGTAACATCCGCATCTTGATCTGTATTATGTGTCCCAGGTCCCGGTTCTCCTGCCTGGTTCTTTCTGAGAACATCAGGTGTGCTGGACCTGCATCACCAACATAATGGAAAACAGTGGCATTAATAACATATATGAGTTTGTTCTAATCAACAGTAACATGCACCGATCATCTCAGAGAACAGATTCAGTAAACTTAATGACAAAACCTCAGCTTAATGGTGCACACAGGCAATATTAAACTCACCCTACATGTACAGAGCACTGAATGAAGGTGCAAAGAAAACTTGCAAAACCTGGTGGCGTTCTGAGGGTTGTTGCTGGACAGAAAGGTGGCGTCTGGGATGTTGAAGGGGTAGCTGAGCGGAGACACACCTCCGGTATCGTGACGGCTCGCAGACTCCACAGCTGCTGAGATACCTTCGACCTCCTGCAGCCGACGTGCCATTGACTGAGAAAAGGGCGAGAGGTGCACGTGTTTATGTTCCGCAGACCTTCAATCCACCAGAAACCGTCGGGGCAAAGATACAGCATCATTTTGGCGTATATACCGTATTTTCACGACTATAAGGCGCACCTAAAACACTGAGATTTTCTCAAAAATCGATGGTGCGCCTTATAATATGGAGCGCCTTGTGTGTGACTGAGTTCCAAAATCTGCACACCGACGCGTAAGGACCCCCTAAAATGGCGCCGGTCAAGGGAGACGCGTATGAATGAGGCTTACTTTAAACTGCAGGCCATCGAATATGCGGCTGAAAATGGCAATCGAGCAATCTTAGTGTTTTTGCTTTATGAGGAGGCGGCATCTCTCCATACGCGCAAGGACAACGGTTGCGCACCCTAACCCTAACCCTAACCAGGAGAGGGCAGCCATCTTCCCTAACCCTAACCCTAACCAGGAGAGGGTGGCCATCTTCCCTAAGCCTAACCAGGAGAGGGTGGCCATCTTCCCTAACCCTAACCAGGAGAGGGTGGCCATCTTCCCTAACCCTAACCCTAACCAGGAGAGGGTGGCCATCTTCCCTAACCCTAACCAGGAGAGGGTGGCCATCTTCCCTAACCCTAACCCTAACCAGGAGAGGGCGGCCATCTTCCCTAACCCTAACCCTAACCAGGAGAGGGTGGCCATCTTCCCTAACCCTAACCAGGAGAGGGCGGCCATCTTCCCTAACCCTAACCCTAACCAGGAGAGGGCGGCCATCTTCCCTAACCCTAACCGTAACCAGGAGAGGGCGGCCATCTTCCCTAACCCTAACCCTAACCAGGAGAGGGCGGCCATCTTCCCTAACCCTAACCGTAACCAGGAGAGGGCAGCCATCTTCCCTAACCCTAACCCTAACCAGGAGAGGGCGGCCATCTTCCCTAACTAAGCCTAACCAGGAGAGGGCGGCCATCTTCCCTAACCCTAACCAGGAGAGGGTGGCCATCTTCCCTAACCCTAAGCCTAACCAGGAGAGGGCGGCCATCTTCCCTAACCCTAACCAGGAGAGGGTGGCCATCTTCCCTAGCCCTAACCGTAACCAGGAGAGGGCGGCCATCTTCCCTAACCCTAACCGTAACCAGGAGAGGGCGGC
>NW_026621999.1:0-46194 GCF_003711565.1 Takifugu flavidus | reverse complement strand
ATAAATCATCAACACAACTACAAATTCATGACATCACAAATTAAATCTCATATTGAACAGTTTTACTTTGTTTGGGCTTCATTTCAGCATCTCCAGATCTGCTTCCAGATTGTGAACAAGAGGACTCTCCTGGTGGAGCTGACTGGTCCCAGTTTGATAGGATGTGCTCCCCCCTCTCACTATGAAACACATCTCTATTAGTCCTTTGATTTATAGGATGAAAGAACCTGATCACGACTCAATATTATTCCAGCATTTATGTCTGAATTCATCTTTCAGTTTAAACCTGATTCTTGTTTCTAATCAACAATATTCACATTAAGTCTGTAACTCTATGACTGTCTGGGGTTAAGTGTTAAACATCTCCAATAATAAACTCACAACCTGCTGCTGTTAATGTGACTAACAGCTGCCACACAAACACATCATCACACTTTAGTTTTCTTACATTTCCTCTGAACTTCTGAAGGTTACTATTTCACGTTTGGACCGTCACTCTTCAGGGACACCCAGCTGGGCACTGTGGACTCTGCTCTGTCCTCGTCCATCCTGAGGAAACATCAGAAATAGTGATGAGACTGTGATGAAGGTAAATAATCTGTAGAGGTTGGAGTTCAATAATCCCAATTCACTGCATTTTTATCAAACAGGAACATTTCTAATCCATTCTGGATAACAACTGAATCAATAAATCAATGATGTCTCTGTATCATTTTCATGTTTTCATAGTTTAAGGCTGCTTTTTTAACTGTTCCCTGCAGTGAGAAAAGAACTGGCACCTTTTCCAGCCCCTCATCCTGCAGCACTGAATGTGCTCTAAAGTTCTTTCAGAGCAAACGTCTCTGCACTTGCAGCAACATGTTGTAGTCATGGATCCGTGAGGAGAACCGGATACAGGAAACGCCCCCACTTTGATCCCAAAACCCAACTGGTGGCCAACGTGGTCCGGCAACGACGGGGACGCTGGTCCATCGGGCCCACAACACTGGTTTTCCACAGGCCAACATGGTGAAAGGACTGTCTTCAGCTCAGCCACTAAATTATCTGGTGCTACATAAACATACTAGTCAGGACTTTTTAACTTCCCTCCTTTGTTCCCCTCTTCAATTATTTCTATGATCCAAGTCCTCAAAGATCACTGCTCTATTTTAAATAGATGAAAGAAATGACACCCACTCCTGCATTTCTTTCACAGTGGTTCCACAACATAGAACAATAAACCACTGTGAGAAAACGTGCAGCATGAACCCAAAATCCTGTTGTTGTCCTGTGATCCTGTGTGGATTTATTTAATTATTTTTAAAGTTTATTGTCTTAAATAATACCAAAATATCCAGCTGTGACCTGGACTGTTGAACAACTCTAATAACTCTAAGAGCTTTTCACCTGTCACAAAAATGTCGCTCTTCCTGCTTCGTCTGAACAGAATACTTTCACTTTTAAAACCTAATCAACAGCTTCATGGCGTATATATTACTACCATTAAAGCATTCTGGGAGGGTTTAAAGTTCTTTTAGGATCAGTAGCAAAGAGCAGAAAAATAAACTAAACTTCACTTAGAAAGACTATTCAACTATAACTAAAGCCAGACTATAAGAAAGTTAAATAAGACCTCTTCATTTATAATGTATAACGATGTTTTGTGCTAAAACTAAATATGAAGTCTTGTTGAATTTTCTTAAGCCAAGAATTCTTCAGCTCTATGCAGCTCTTCAATAGTCACAAAAATGTTTTCAAATCTTGATTTTATCTCCAAACACAACTGTCAATTCTTTTCAATAATGCTCTTCGTTTACTCACTTGTCGGTCTTCAGTCTTCCTGCTTAGTCTGAAAGGAATACTTTGAAAAACTGGTTTGTTGGGTTCCCAGTTTCTGGGACCGTTGTTGCTGTGTCTACCTGCAGGGGGCGTGGAGGAGCCGCTCATCAGCCACAGCTGGCCCCGCAGACACACGCACCTGCGGTCTCTCTCAATCTCCAAGTTTAAGGACAGAACTCCCGTCTGCCAGCGGTGAGTGTTTTCGTCTCATCGCCAAACCCTGACTTTGTGGCTTGATTGAGTTTTCCTAGCGGACTTGTTTTGGACTCTCTCGAGGTCTCTCCGCCTCTCTGTGAACGCGGACCGAACTGTTCTGGTTCACTTTAAAATAAAGACGCTTTTCGGACACCATTCTCCGCCATTATCAACCTGGTTAATAAATAAGATTTATGATGCTTGACAGATGTGAAAGACTTGTAAAAGCAGCATATTTCTGCAGCCCTGGAGTCCAGGAGGAGCAGCAGAGGTCAGAATGTGTCGGAGCGCGTTTAACTATTGTCTGCAGTTCCACGCGTGTCCACCGGGTGGCGGTAAAGCACCACATGATATTTCTCCTTTTTGGAACTTCTTCAGCTGCGTTGAGCTTTAAATCTTCACCTGTCGCTCCCTTTAAGCTCTAAACTTTGCGGTTCTGTGTGTAGTTTGTTGGTTTAAATATTTCTGATTTCTGATGACGACTGAAACTGTCAATGACCAATAGAAAGTTCGTCCATTTTTCTATTGTGTCACACATTTTCATCATTTAATGTCATTTTTGGGTCTAAACTGGACCAGTTCTGTGAGCTGTTTTGCTTTTTCTGTGCACCAGATGTTCCAGGCAGGTTCCATCATCGGACACAGACGGAGACAGGTCACGTGACAACAGTCAGCCTTTAGTTCTTTATTACAGGAGGATCTGGTTTATATACACACGTATCTGCAAAATACTAAAAAGTCTATGAACCAAAGTACTAAAAAGTCTACATCCACGCACACGCGTGTATTAAGTGTTTATACACACGTGTGCGCGTACGTGCACACTGTATATTCATCTAAAACTGTTAGTTTCTAAAACAGCAAAGTAGAGTCACTGAGGCACGGCTTCACCTCCTTTACACCGAGGTTTCCCTGAGCAGGTGTGATGAACTGTTGCAGAGAAGGAAAAGCATGGAACATGTTAATAACCGGACACAACAACACTCAGGTTTATTGTCTGACGGCATCAGTGTCTCTGGTTGCATCTGTCTGAGGAGCATTGTGAAACCAGGAGCAGTGTAAATGAGGGGGGGGGGGGGGGGGGGCAGTGAGTGGATGCTGCATTCATCAAACACACAATAGTCAGAAGAGAAGAAGGAAGAACAGAAGCCCGTGTTCCTCAGTGTTGGTGTGGAGACGCCTGTTTGGAGGAGCAGGAAGCAGGCTGGACTCTTCCAGCTGGCTTTAATGCCACTTCTCTTCTGAGAACCTCCCAGCAGCTTTCTCTCCACCATCTTTTTACGCTGAAGGTTTTTGATCATTTCAGGTCAGATGTTCTTGGACTGAGGTTAAACATGTTTGTTCTTGTGCTCGGAGCGAACCGACGATCCTCTAAAGTCAGGCATCCTAAAGGTGGATGTTTTCTGAGGCCTGGAGGCTTTAAAGTGGCGCTTTTACCCACTTGTCCTCGTTCTGTTGGAACTTGATCCAAAAACCTTTTCTGGAGCTTCATGTTCTGCTTTTTTGAAGGAATGAAATGGTTTCATCAGCGCTGCCGGGGGCTGAGCAGGCTTCATAGATCTGAAGCTCTGAGATCCTTTAAAGATCTCCTGGAATCAGCAGATGGGGGTTTGATCCAAAACTGTAAGAATCAGTCAAGCTATCAAATCTTGACTCAGCCCAAGCGTGAACCAGTCCATCCAGAGCTGATTATGGCTCAGCCAGGAGGAAAGCACGGCCTGGGGGGGTTCATATGGAGCAGGCACACTCTGGCTCTATTGCTACTGAAAACAGCCCTTCAGCACAGCAGCCTGGAATACAGTTCTGGAGAACACCTGTTCCCAACAGAACCTGTTTAAAACGGGACCAGTAAAGATGCCCGGCGTGACCACGACCACGGGGAGAGAGGGGGGGGGGCAGAGACAGGCGGTAACGCCGCTGCCCACCGATTCACCTGGAAACAACAAAAACCCCAGCAGCTTGGACCCAATATGGCAGCGTGTTCCTCAGAAACGCTCCTCAAACTCTCCCCACAGCTTCATTGCTAAACAGGATTTGGGTTTTTTTGTCCGTGCTAAATGGAAAGTGTTTGTCCTTTGGTGGTCCAACAGGACCACGATTTGGATGGATGGATGATTTGATGTTATTGAGAATAAAAACAGCTGAAAATGGAAGCGGAGATGTTTCAGAGCACCAGAGCTCAGAAAGAGTTTCTAATCAAACACCGCCTGTTGGGAATGATGAATGGATGCATTTTTATTCATCTGGTGAATAAAAGACTACGTGGTGTTAGACTGATTATTAATTATAATTGTTAGACTGGTGTTGGATTTAAAAAGTCTCAATATTTGCCAACAGCCGCACGCTTTAAGAATTTACCCCGTGCGTGAATAATTCAGAATGAAGAGGGGCGCAGAAGAAAAGGTCGTTCCTCTACGTTTCTGCAGCGACATCACAGTTGTAGAGGGTGTTAGCGGGCGCTAACCAGAGCCAGCACAGCTCACTTCCCTCCCGCCGCTGATGCTAGCTGCAGATTCTTAAAGAGTTTCCCCGTTGAAGCTTAAGGGATCCCTCCAGGGCCGGCCGGGGCGAAGGGCCTGTCATCCTGCCTTATGAAGTGCAGCAGCTTCTTTCTTCTCCTCGCCCTGCCATATTTCTATTTAGCAGGTCTGCGGCCGTGCAGGCTTCAGAAAAACGGATCAGAGTGGATGGTTTGTGAAAAGGGAGGCAGCCGCGGTGAATATGCACTCGCCAAATCAACGCCCAGGACGCACCCTGCGGAGGTCAAGGTGAACCCGAACGGGATTCGCGTGAAGCACAGGGAAGCACTCGCTGCTCCTTCCTGTCGCGCCCGCCGTGCCAAAGGTTCCCTGTTTATCTGTGAGAGGGGACAGCGAGCACGAGTAATACCCCACGTGCACCCCCACGTGCACGCGTGGGGCGGCGTTCTGCGTCTCTTCCGAGTTCAAGCGGCCTCTCTTGCTGCCCGTACGCTCGCGCCTCCTTATTTAGATTAACAAACGTAATAAATCCATCATTCAATCCGCATCCATTGTGGAATTGATCCACTTCAATTCCAGGAAGTGCTCTTTGTTGTAAACACAGCATTATTTATCAGGAAGCCAAAGTGTCGTGGCTCATTAAGGACAGCTAAATGGGATTTGGAGTAAATATGGCGCATGGATAGCGCGATTTACATCGGCTTATTTATTTGTGATCCCGCTATTATGGAAAGCATGGTAGCAATCTCATCATCATTCATTCTGTAATTAACTCCCTCTTTCTTTATCTGCTGGAAGAACGTCTTAATTGCCTCCCAAACCAGAGCGCCGCCCCTCCCCCACCCCTGCAGCTTGATGGAGGAGGTGCTACAGCTTCATTTAATGTTCAGTCATTAAAGAACCTTTACTGTGGAACCCTAAACTGCTCTTCAAACAACACCAGGAATAACATCTGGGCCCAAACACCGGTCGGGGACGTTTATAGCCGCGTTACTGGGTCAAATAAATCACGCTAACGCCAATAAAACGTTAAATTTAGCTTCGCTGGCACGCTGTGTGGTTCAAAAACGATGACACTTTAAACTTAATGGCAGCAACGATCCCATTACACATGCCCCAACACACACACGCTAACGTTCAAGCACACGTGTAGCGCCACACACGCCTGCCTCACAAGTTCCAGCCAACACTGAGTGATGCCGCTGCATCTGCATGATGTTTTATTCATGCTATCAGGGCTGTATCCATTCACGAGTGATCGTATTCCTCTGCGGGCCTCCTGAGCAGGTCTGCCTCAGATATGGGAGAGATCCGACCGGAGGGGGGACGCGGCGCCGCAGGACCTATCGGAAGCCGTCATACTGGTCAGCAGCAACGCTAGCAGGAGCGTGAGGCACGTCCCAGGGTGGGAAGGTGTGCATTAGCATTAGCAACAGATGGCTCATCTGCACGTCAACAGGAGCAAAGCTCGATGCCTTGAAGAAGTTTTGGAAAGTTTTGGAAGAGTCCAGGCCTCTTCCTGCCCTGACCAGATGGCTTTGGAGGAGGAGGAGGAGGAGGAGGAGCAGGAGGAGGAGGAGGAGGAGGAGGAGGAGGAGGAGGAGGACGGGAAATACCAACCATCCGAAATATAAAAACAACCACAAGCCGCGTCTGGAACCGGCCATGTCGCGCACGCAGAGATCGATCCGATCAGATAACCTTCAGATAACATTGATAAAGAAGGCTTGATGAACACGCAAACACACACAAGCAGATGGACGGAACTCATTCACTTTATTGAGGCGACGGGCGGATTCGTGTTCTTTCATCAGCGTTTCCTCCAGGAGTCTGCAGAAATAGTGCAGGATATTTTAATCAAGAACAAAGGGAGTGTGCACGCGGAAGTGTGCGGGGATCTAATGCTCGTTCCATTAAACGGGATACGTTGACAAGTCTGGAGCTCCTGCTGGAAGGATTATATAGAATAATGGTCTGAATGTCCTTGGCAGCCTCCCTGTGTTGCTGCTCATATCAGCACGATTCTGCTGCTGGTTTTAAACGGAGGCGTCGCGCCCCAAAACCACAACGTGCACGTGCAGAGGGGAGACGCCGCTAAGACGCGATGCACGTGGAGTCATGAGATGCGGCGACCACATCAGGACCTTCGCCTCCGTTAGCGCTTACATTAGCATCACGGGCGCTTCAGCGGGACGCCGCCAGGTTAAATCCGGCGCCGGGATCATGGATTTGGACCTTGTTGGTCGTTTTTTCCTCCCCTCACTCGCTTCTATTTCAGTATCAAATGACCTTTAATGCCGACTCAACATCCCTCAGCCGGCAGCTTTAATTGGGAAACCATGATTCCATCCACCCATTCCCTCCGACCTCCTCGCCTCTTCCCGCTCGCAGGGGGCCGCAGCTGATCTTTGACGTTAGCCGGGTCGCCCCCGGAGTCTGGACCGGTTCATCACCGGCCTGACACACACACCACACACACACACACACGCACACACACACACAATAATAACAATAATTAATTAACACGAGTACAGGACAGTTCTTTTGTCTGCGCCGGCGTTCCGGGAGCGGCGGCCTTTCTGCACCTGTGGCTCCGCAGGAGGAACATCGCCGCACGTGTTCTCTGATTACCACAGCAGGAACCACCTTCGTTCTCCTCTCATTGGTGTCCTGGTGGGTTTCCTCATATGATCCAGGCTCCTCGGTCAGGCCCATGATGGGCCGGGTCACAGGGCGGCCCTGACCACCTCCCCTCCACCTGCTCCAGGAGATCATCCAGGTCTTCCAGACTGTCCCTCCAGCAGGTCCAGGGATGGGAACCCTTGAGCCTCCTCAGCTGAGACCTTCCTCCAAAATAAAAGCATGCTTCATAGAACTGAAGAACCCGACCTGTTGGAGTCGCCCGAAGCTCTCACAGATGGCGTCCTACGCTCCAGCATCGGGTCCTGCTGCACGCCAAGGGCCCGTTTCAGAAGACGAGGACTCGTGCTGAATTTTAATAGCTGAATTTGGGACGGCCCCCCTCCACCCCGGATCGTCAGAAGAAAGAAACCATTTTAATAAATCTGATTTCTCCGTTGCGGAACCACAGGTGTGGTCAAAGTCCCGGTCACAATCTCTTCTTCAACAGTGGTTCATTTCACAGCTGAGCGCAGCGGCACTGAAGCCACCAAAGATGTGACGGGGGGTCCAACTCTCAGGCTGTGCCAGCGTGCACGTGGGACTTGTCCCCCTGCTGCAAGACGATAAAGATTGCCTGCTTTTTTAAATCAGACGCTTCCTGGTTGGAATTGTTAGCAGAGAATTCGCCTGCAGGATGCTAGCGTCCAGTGCTGCCCTGTGCTACGCTAGCTCCTGACGGTGATGTGGCTCGTGAAAGGATTAAACGAGCGGTGTTGTTGTGTGTGTGTGTGTGTGTGTGGGGGGGGGGGGGGTCTAGTGGCCGTACTCTGCCATCCGATTCTGCAGCCGCCAATAGCTGAGCGGTCTCACCTTAAACATGCGGGTGGGGGGGGCGGGGGGGCTCTTTCAGACTGTCGCCTGCTCTTGTCCCCGCCGCCTGCCCGGGTGTAATGAATGGCTGCTGTGACGCCGCTGGCAGGTGAGCCCTGCAGCGAGCTGACTGGCGCCCAGCCGCAGCTTTGTGCCGCTGGGCTCTGGGCATTAAAATGCAGAGCTTTGTGCTGAAGGACGCAGGTTACAGCGACATGATTTATGCACGAGCGCTTCCAGATACTATCCTCCAATAAAAGTTTGCAAAGTGCTCTTTACGGCCCGAGTTTGGCTCATTGGAAAGAAGATAAAGTCGATTCATCAATTGGCGTTTACAGGTGGGGAATGCACATGTGCGGAGGATCAAAGGAGATCAAAGCAGCGCGCACGTCCTGCCTCCGACACCTTCATGCTACCTGCTCCGCTTCGCAGCGCCGGGAAAAAGAGCCCGACTGCGACAGGAACGCCACGCGTGCACGTCGGGGAGTTGTAGCCCGAATGCTAACAACATGAATATTACAGATCCTTTCAAAATGGAGGCATCGCACACAAGAGGCTCAGCCTGCGTCTAATTAGCACTCTCAGATTCTCCTCCAGCCACCCGGACGAGTCCGTTTTCTCCACAGTTTTCCGGAAAAAAAAGAAAAAGGAATCGGAACGTGAAAACTGACGAAAGCGAAGCAGCCTTGTTTGTGTTTTACGCCTTCGAAAAGTTCCTGTTGAACAAAAGGAGCCGTTCGTTAAACACGCCGAGCGCCCGTTGCCGGCAGATTTGGCAAAATTGGTCGTGTCGCTAAGCTAGCGAAGAACATCTGCATATATGGAGGCTCCCGCAGCAAAGAAACACACATCATTAAATATAACACATACAGAGCAGCACGCACACCGACGCACGGCGGAGGAAGAGCTGCCGCTTCCAACATCAATTTGCCACCATATTCTGTGGCTCAGGTGGTTACCATAGCGACACAGAGGTCAAAGTGTCCTCGGGAATATATCCGGAACCCGAAACGTTCCGCGTAGCGACAGAGGGAAAGGCCGAACGCTCTTAGACGACACTCAAACGGCCGCCGTTTATTCGGATTAATTAGGCTAGCTTCGTAATCTGGGACTGATGACATCACCTGGAGATCAAAGCGGCAGATTAATGCGAGACGTGCTGAGATTGCGTCCCGGTAAAGAGGTAATTAGGCCCGACTGCGACCCTCCTGCCCCGCCGGGGCAACTGCGTTTTGAATACGAACCACGACCAGAGTGACCGGCACAGATAGGACGTAGCATCTGTAGCTAGCAACTGTGGTCGTATCAGAAGAAAGGGGTTGGACTCCACCCTGTTAGACCCTCCCTATTAGTAATAAGTAATTAGAGAAACGAAGGTAAAACGTTTAGCCTGTTGAGAATTTAGCCTAGCATTAACAGCTAAGGTCATCTCTATAGTCAGCTAGGATCACCCTCGCTAGACCTGACGAGGGCTAATTAAGTGAAACCCTTTTTTGCAGTTAAATTGATGCCAGTCAAATCTCGACAACATTTTAGGTGATCCGTACAGATGCTACGAACGAGACGCAGGCTAACGCCTTTAACGTTCATCAACAACACGCGCGAATGTGAAGAATCTGCAGAACTTTTACCACGAACAGCTTCTCTGAACCGTTAATAGCTCACCATGCCGGTGACCTTTGACCCAGCTGGGAGTCCAGCCTCCAAACCTCGTTGCTATGGAGCGACGATGCTAACTAGTGAAGCCGGTTGGCTGTAGTTTGGTGTAAACACGGTGCCCTGAGCAGCAACTGTCAGGCTAAAAGAAGACGAGAGACGGATGAAAATAGATATTCTTGACGTAACTTTTGTGACATTTCCTTTGAACAAAGGAGCGGCTGACGTCTGGAGCCGGAGCTACGCTAATGCTAAAAGGTTTCTGTCTGCTCAGATCTGACCTTTGCCCAAAATCTGTGCGTCAAAATGACAAAAGGAATGATATTCAGAGTGAAAGCTGCCATCTGTGCCAAATCTACGTGCGCATTTAACTCTTTTCGACTTTCTTCAGCTTCTACTTTGTGATGGAATCATCCCTGAAATCATCAAAGAGCATCAAAGCGGCGAGCAAGCGCGCGATGATCGGCTGGAGCGAGTGTCTGTCTTAGGCTATTAAGTGTAAACTTATGGATTAAACCCGTTCATTTATCATTCCTTTCATGTTGACGTCGTTCTCTTTCTCATCTTGAAGAAGAAAAATCAAAGAAGAAAAAAACAAAAAAAACCCAACAGCATAAAATACATGAAAGCTAATTAGCTGTTTTCCTGGAGCTGGAGCTTTGCTAGCTTATTAAGTTACAATTAAAGTCACAAGAACTTGAGCTCGTCAGGAAATCGGGGTCACGTCGAGGTCAGAAAGGGGAAAAACTGTCCCCGGAAAAGCTCCGGCTGTCGGTGGCGGAGCCGGAAGAGGTGTGAAGGTTTCCGACGATTATCATCGAGGGTCCAGAGATGCCGGCTCACAGAGAGAGCTGCCTCGGAACGGGAGGGAAAGCTTCACGGAGGCCGAGAGGACGGTCCGATAAGGCGTCTTCAGTCCTTGCCAGGGCTTCCTCTGTGCTGGAGGAGTAATCATAAAAGGCAGGAACAGAGAAGGTTCGGGAAGAATCGCCCTTTTATTTCAGCCAAGACAAAATAGAAGCATCCGTCCAGCCGCTAGCGCTCAAAACCCCTGGAAGTTTAGGAATTATTAATGGGATTAAGCCTTAAGGAAGCTGAAGCCTGGGACAAACCCACGTTTCCTTTTTTTTTCCTTGAAAAACAATTGATCTGCAGCAGATCATCTCGGGGATCCGGAATCTGACTGACTGGTGTCAGCCTGGAGGGAGCGGCGGCGGCCGCCGGCGCCATGAATGAGTAAAATACGTCTGTGTTTTCTGCACGGCAATAATGTCTAAAGCCGGAGGAGGAAGTGGCCTCCATCTGTCAGCGGGGGGGTCGGAGCGCCGCCGCCCGCCGGCAGAAACCACACATCTAATGGAAGAGAAGAAATATTATCGATATGGCGGCGTCTGTGATGAGAAATTTTACTATAATTCTGTATTGTTTTGACTCAGGATGGAGACGCCGCGGTTAGCCGTTGCTGCCCGTTTATTAGCAGGAAACCGCTCCGGCCGACGGGCGTCCGGCGGCGTGACGAGAAGTGCGAGATATCGGGCGGCGACTCGGCGCCGGCCAGCAGTGGATGACGATAAATCAAAACGCTAACTGGGCTCCCGGGGCGTCCACGGCTCATTGTTGCTCATTCCAGCCCGCCGAGTCGACAGAGCGGCGGGCTGGAGGAGCCAGGAAAGCGTCCGGGAGTCCAGGCTGTCGGCAGCGGAACTCCTGGTGTTTTTGATTCCATTAACGACTCAAACCAACCGGAAGACAGGCGCTGATTCCAGTCCTGGAAATCTGCTTATTGTGTCTGGGAGACATCAAAGCTCCATCCAACAGACCGCGATTGGCCGGTTAGCATCACTAGCATGCTAAAGCACATGCAAAGACGTACCTAGCCTGGTCAAAGAGATGATATGATTATGGGATTTATTGTGATGTTCCCTCAGGCTAATCAGGTACCTGAACTGCTCTTCTGAAGGATGGGTGTGTTGTGTGTGTGTGTGTGTGTGCGTGCTGAACACTTGAACGTACCAAGCTCATGAAATCTTCCAGGCAGCTCTAATAGCTGCATTCGGAGCTGTACCCCTGGGCTAAAGGGCCGCGCCGCGTCGGTGGGAGTCCCGGCGAGCACCAGCGCACGGCCGCCTGCAGCCGGGCCGTTTCTCAGCAGAACCGGGGCCGTTGCTACTGCTCAGCGGTGCGGCAGAGGTGCTGGCCGACACCCAGCACCCGGCTACAAATGCACGGATAATTTAGCGTCCGCGCTGAGTGTCATTATCTAAGAGCAGCGCTAAGGTTGGGGTGGTGGTGGTGGGGGGGGGGGGGGCATGTTTGAGGGAGTGAGGGGAGTGAAGGAGTGGATGTGACACCACCTCTGAGGGTAACTGCGTAGAGCGTTACTATGCTGGAGTTTGTACACTGACACAGAATGTGCAGGCTAACAGCTAGCCTGGAACATTCCCATTACCTTCTGGGAGCTTCCTATAGACAACAAAGCGTGTCCCAGAGGCATCCTGATGTGATCAACACCCGCTAACCCTCCGTGAGCTGCTGCCACAAACCGCAGCCACCACAGCTAATGGAGCTAGTCCCCTGTTTCCAGGTTAGCGTCTAAACACGCCTGTTCGCGGTGAGAGGAAAACATACTGACGAACAGAATTAACCTCGGACTCTCTCTCAGAGCGCCGGACGCACTCTCACACTCTCGCATCCAGGTCGGAAAAAAAACAATTTTATGGCTTTTCCACAGTAGTAAAGATGTTCGAAACTAATGAGCAAAGAGCAAAAATAGATCAAAGGTAGAGATGTTAAGATCTAGCAAATGGCAACATTTTCGACACTAGCGCGGCTCCGGAAATGCCAACTTCATTAGCGTCAAGCGGCCCAGGCTTGATGGAAACTCAGCCGCCATTTCAGGAGAAGCCGATATGAGAGGAGAGGATTAGCAGCCTGTCAGCAAGCTGCAGGAGAATTCAGGCAGAGCGCGGCGCGAGGTAGCCGCGAGGTAGCCGGGAGGTAGCCGCGAGGTAGCCGCGCGGCATCAAAGTTCGCCTTTATTACAGAATCTAATGAGGATTTGCACATGCAGCAGCAAGTAAATCGCCCCATGAGCGTCGCTGATAGCACCGGCTTTTCCAATCACAGCTTCTGGAAACACGTAGCGTCACCGCTAATTTTTAAAATCTGATCTGGCTCCGTTGATCGCGATCACTGACCCAGGAAGAGAAAATGCAGGAAACACGCTAGCTGGTAACGAGCTAACGATTCGAGCGAGCCAAGCACGATCCCTTCTTCCTGGCGCTAAAACAGGAGGAAGGCTAATTAGATTAGCTTCACTGATTTCTTCTGACATCGCAGCAGATTTTTTAGTTCGAGCTCAAAAGGTTGAGGATTAGCGTTCGGATAACCGCAGCGCTACAATATTCAAATTCTACGTCATAATTTCACTTTTAATGAGGCGCCAAGTCATTTCTCCGTGGTCGCCACGACGACCATCGCCTCGCTGATCGTTGTTACACCGCAGACGGCGGGTAATAAAACGCAACCGCGCCGGAAGCTAGAACAAACCCGACAAACTAAATTAGAAACTTTTTACAGGTCTCTGGTGGAAAATTACAAAAAAAAGTGTTGGTGTTGGTGTAGCTAGCGTCGATATTCCTTTAGCGTGACAGCAGGAGAATGGAAGGCAACGGCCGTCGATCGTCAGCGGTGATGGTAAGGAGCCGCCGGATCGACTCCGACAATCACCCGCAATTAAATCGATTGGACGAATCTCCAATATGGCGGCGGCGAAACAAAGAGGAGAACGGCGCGATGAATGATTCACCCGGCGTATCGCCCCTGTAATTTGGTTTGACAAGCTAATGAGGCTGCGCCGCGCTGCATGCTAATCGGCGTGCTGTATGCTACAGTTCCGGCTACTGAGGGAAAATAAAAAGGAGGGCGCCAAAAAAAGCTGATCTGGATTAAAAACAAAGGAATAAAAAGTCGCGTTTTCATCCATCTGTGAAATAATCTCACATTTGTTCCCATCTCCGGCTCATCTGGAACATCTGTCCAGAATCGCATCCCATCTCCCTTCTCCAAATCACCCTCCCCCCCTCATTTTCTTTCATTTCATTCCAACCCTCAAATCCATCCATCTGGATACGAGAACGCTCCGAGATTTATGTCCCGTGCTGCAGCGGGCTCCCGGCGTGTTAGCGCCGTCTTTGGCGCCGCGGCGGAATCGGACGTGATGGAGATGCTGGGACCGGTTCTGCGCTCAGGTGGGTCGGAATGTTTGAGGTTTCGGGATTAGAAATGAACTCCGCATTTGAAATATCCCGCTGTTCTCCGGGTGGCTCCACTGCCAGAAATGTGATCACAGCGAATTGAGTCTCAGTTTCTTCGAGTTTTACTTTTAATGTCGTTAGCTGAGTTTTGGAAATTCGTCTGCGGACTTAATGCCGTTTCTGGAAGCCATGAGCCGCTCCGCTAACAGGTTTGACCTGAATTATATGAATGGCTGCTTTAATATTTGCCTTAAAATGCTAATGTTAGAAGCTAATTCCTCAGTCCCCGTAGTTATTTATTCACTCTTATTTGATTAAACCCTCTCCCCTCAGATCAGGGCTCCAATAACGGAACCCGACCACCAGACGGTGTTAAGACGGGCACGCAGCTCAACTTTGGGATCTCATTTCGCTAAAAGCCCATTATCGTGATCCCTCGGGGGGGTGCGGGACACGTTAAATTCCAAACAGAGCAAAGCTCCGCGCCCTCTGAAAACAAGCTGCTCAAATAAAGGCAAAAGCACAAATGCTGCGACCTGTTCGGCCTCATCGGGTCTCGATAACGGACCGCCGGGAACCCGGACCAGACGAACCCGCTTCGGATACGTCTTGGTTTGGGGAGCTTCGTACAAGAACATCGGCTGTTCCACCAGGAGAAGAAGCCCAAAAGTTCCTCTGGGTCACATCAGGACAACATCTGGTTGAGCCACCATCTAAAAACTGGAGATTTGGGTCTATACCACTATAACACACACACATACACACATACACACATCAGTATCAGTGTTCCAAATCCTGTTTTCTTTTTCTGCCAGCTCTTCCTCCAGCGATTACCCCGCATCTTGCGCATGTCCCGCCCTGCTGAGGCAGAGCCGTACTGGGATGGAGCGTTACCGCGGCGATCCAGCTCAGTGGGCTCCATTGCCTCGGCTGAGGAGTACGACAGTGTGAAGTCCCGCAGTGAGCTGATGTTTGAGAAACAGTCTGGGAGACACGGACTGGTGACCCGAGTCACACACGCTGCCAGGACGTTTCCAGAAACATTTAAACACATGAGCTATAGAAGCATCAGTAGCTTCATTTGAGTTCTGAGCTTTGGTGTCTGTGTGGAGCTGTGAAACCACAAGAAGAGGGAGGAGCCATCAGCTGTACGCAGAGATCAAGCCGGCTGTGGATGGAGCCACGACATCATTAAACACATGCGCAACAAGAACGACGACAATGAGCTCAGAGGGTTCAAACAGAGTCCTCAACCCAAAGTCTGATTTAAAAAGATCAAAAGTGGCGTAAATGTCTGGTCCTGACAGGAGAAGGATAACTGGAGCGGCATCGCTTGTACAGTAGACCCACTCTGCCTCTTCCTGGTTACCCCGGTGATGACCTTTGGCACCGTAATCATCTTTCTGAGGGGAATCTGTAACCAACCTCCTCATCTGCCCTTCAAAGGAGCCCCGCATGACTCCAGAGAGGAGAACCCACGCCTGCTGTGATGCACACACACAGCCAGGGCTTTTTCCATCGCCATCGCTTCTCTGGGGGAAATGTTGCATTTCTTTATCTTCATAACAACAAATCTTTAGTTTGTTCTATAGGAGCTCCATATGTTTAGTGTCAGAGACTTCTTAGATTGTGTTCATTGCTGGCACATAAAGAAAAATGCTTTGATTTTACTAAAGTGACACAAACCCATCTCAACACTGTTTTTTTATCCTCTATATTATTGTGCGTCGTCTGTGTAACTGTTGTGCTTTATTTCTGCTGGCTTCTTTAATGGGATGTAAACCAGCCTGACATAATACCAGTTGAGTACTTTATTTGATGTTGCCAAAGGTTTAAAAACAGCCTGACAGAATAAGAAATTGTGAAAATTTAGAGGATGAATTATACCTGGTGGTATCTGATCTTGAATGGCAAATTTTAGAGTATTTTATAGGGAAGTGAAATAATGTTTGGACCTCTTATCAGGCAAAGAGAAAGTTGTTAAGAACTGCTCTAAAAACACCACCTCAGGGGGACTATATCCAAATCTCTCCCTTTACTGATGGGATGTTGAAACGTCAATACGCGGATTCATACATTTAGAACTGGACGTTGCACCAGAACTGGAAGCGCGGACTGATACATTTTTAACAGCGGTCCTGCTTCAGCCCTCCGGGCTTAATAACAAAATACGAAAAATACGAAAATTTTAATTTTGGAAACATTGTTGTCGGTTGTTCGACTCGCCGGCTTTCGCAAAATTGCTAAATACGCACTAGCATGCATGTTTTAAGCTATGGTAGCGGTATGTTTTACCATGCCCGCGCCCTATAATCCGGAGCGCCTGATGTATGTGTTAAATACAGAAATAGCACCGTAACTGAGGCTGCACCTTTTAATACGGTGCGCCCTTTGGTCGCGAACATACGGTATATAGAACATAGGGCACGTTTGTGCGGATATCACTCCGCGTCTGCGCAACGACCACAACCTCCTATCTTTAGTATTGCTGCGCCAACTGGTGGTCTTTTGGGTTGAGGATCAGGGTGATCTATATGTAGCTATATGTAGCTATAGCGTCATTGGCCTCCACTCCAGCCGCTCCTGGTAGTTCCTCAAAAACACTGAGTTTCTAGTGGATGCACAATCTGTGGAAGCCAACATAGAAACTTCTGAAGAGCCAAAGTTCTTGCAACAAAAATATAGTCCCCAATTAGCTTGTTTTGTTATCACACGACCCCGTCCCCATTATCTTAAGAGAATATAAAAGAATGAGTGGAGACAGAAGAGAGAATGAGACGTTTTTGGCGCGTGTCGCTCTTGATTTTGTGTTTATTTTTGCAGTAAACTTAAAGGAGGCCTTTTCACTTTATGTTTGATTAATTTAAGCTGATATTCCATTCTTGACATCTTTAAATTTACAGTATTCATGGGAGTTTTATTTGGTCATTTTGCTTCTTTTTATTTCCTATTTCCCACATTTATTCATAGTTTTTATTAGATTGCAATAAATCCTATAACATTGAACAGACTGACTAAAGTCAAATGACCTGTGGTTCCCACCGATAGCCGTCATTCTGATGGGTTTTTGCTGGCTGCAGCTGAAATATTCCAATGCTCCATGTCACAGAGACAGTAAATACTAAACCCTAAAGATTCTGAAGGCATGATGTAAAATAGTAACGTATAATACAGACATTTGAAGAGACAATTAAGAGAATGTTTCCATGCTTCTAAGAGTGGCCGAGGAGCCATTTAGAACTTTATAAAGATGCATTGTGTGATACCAGGAACTAATTTAACTTCAAGGCGAAGCTGCTTCTGCTTTGTCGACCATCGACTGATCTCCTGAAAGTCCACCAGCACTTTTTAAAAACTGAATGTTTCATCTATGGAGGGAGTAGACGGCAGATGTTTCCACAGATGCTCTTCACCAGTGGTCAGTGAGTGATGCAGCAGATGAGCGGGAGTTGACTGGCTCCAACCAGCTACTGACCCAATGTCTCCAGCCCATAGTGTGGATTCTCTACGAGATCAGACAGCAGCTTCACTCCTGAATCCTGCAGCTGGTTGTAACTCAGGTCCAGTTCTCTGAGATGGGAGGGATTGGACCTCAGCGCCGAGGCCAGAGAGCCACAGCTGATCTCTGATAAACTGCAGCTAATCAATCTAAAAAATGCAGGATGAGGTTATACGGTGCAGGTCTGCATGTTATCTGCGTCAGTACTAAACCTACGTTAGTTCTTAGTTGGGTCAGACCTGAATTCACGATATTCCAAGGAATGTTTTTAATGTGGTGCATCACAGCAGTGTTGAGAACAGCCTCACTTCACCATCTTAGCAGCTGGTATATAGGTAGAAAAATGAAGACTGACCTGAGCCTCTCCAGTTTACAGTTTGGACTCTCCAGTCCAGAACAGAGCCGCTTCACTCCTGAATCCTGCAACGTGTTTTCGCTCAGGTCCAGAACCCTCAGATGGGAGAGGTTGGACTTCAGAGCTGAGGCCACAGAATCACAGCTGGTCTCTGATAACCTGCAGCAACTTAGGCTAAAATAACAATTATTTTGAGAGAAGACAAATAAAAATCAACATGTACCAGAGCAAAACACAGCTTACAAGCAACAAACCTCTGGTCCTGCACCGGCTTATCTGCCGTATGTTCCTATTTTGGGTTCTTTCAGGGCGGTTGGACAAGATCTACAGCGTATGTAAAGTGTGTGTAGGTCAAAATACCTTCCAAGTTTGTGAGACCACATTTCTCAATAGCACTCAACTCTTGTCAGGAGTTGGGACAAAGCGACCCCCTCCTGACAGCTTGTGGGCGATGCTGCAGCGACCCTGCAATCCCTACACTCTCTGGTGAAACCAAATCAAAGGTTTTAGACACTGCTGGATGCTGGAAGGGTGGCTATAGTCTGGACGCATCGTTCCCCTGACTGCACATTTCTCCAACAATGATTGGCAGCTGGTGTCACTTGTTCTCCAGATGAGAGAAGGAAAGAGAGCCCCCCCACAGTGTGTTTGATTGCCCCACTGCAAGCTCAATGCTGCCAGAAAACATTGCAGGAGCATCAATTCCCCTCAGGGCATCAACAAGGAGCTCAGGAAAAGGTGCAGCTGCCACCTACTAGAGACAAGCACACTGAGCTGAGATTCAAAGCCCTCTCCTCCCAAGAGAAGAGCTTGAGAAGAGCTTATAAAAATGTGTGAAAACTTATGGATGGAAACCTTTTTAAAATGGTTGCATTGTGTAGAATCGGTGTAGAATCAACTTGTTGACTTCTGATTTGGACTCCAATGGAAGTGAGGTGCAACAATTGTGGATGCTGAAAGCTTCAGATCTTCATGAAGGTTTCTGTGGTTGGACTGACCTGCTGCCCCTTTAAGAGGGAGGCAGGTTTGGGCTTCTGGCTGGAATGAAGCCACCTCAGATGAGAATGACTGCAGGCTTTCCAAGGTTTAACAGGGGGCTCACTTCACACTTGGGCTTTTCTCTTTTTTGGGATGGCTTTTCTCAGTAGAGAAGGGGCATGGCACACTGCAGCAGCTTTCTTTTTGGGGTTTCTAGTTTTCCTTCTGATCTTTAAAAGACAGGAAGAACCATTTTTGATTGGTCTGAATGTTTGGGCGGTTTTGTGGCCGGCCTAAAATAAAACAAGACAAATCTACAACTGATACTTCCTTTCTAGTCATTGATGACCATCCTCACATGGGGCAGATTTCCACAACCAATTTAATACTGCAAATCTGTCCTGTGTGGTCTTTTTTCTGAGAACTGTAACACTACGTTTATAACAAAGATCAAACATGTAAACATTTATTGTCTAACTAGTTACACCTGGGAAAGTACTGGATCATCTCTGACTGACCTGAGAGTCTCCAGCTCACAGAGAGGATCCTGGAGAAAACCACAAAGCAGCTTCACTCCTGAATCCTGCAGCTGGTTCCAACTCAGGTCCAGAACCCTCAGATGGGAGGGATTGGACCTCAGCGCCGAGGCCAGAGAGTCACAGCTGATCTCTGATAAACTGCAGTGTGACAGCCTGGAAAAGGAATAAATGGGGCAAATAAAAACACATTTCTAAATCTGAAAATGGAAGAGAAAAGCAGAAAATGTAAAGAAATTTAGAAAAGACCAACAGAGGCCTCCTGACCTGAGCGTCTCCAGTCTGCAGTTTGGATGCATCATTGCAGAAGACAGTAACTTTACGTCGGCATCTGTCAGGCTTTGGTTCTTGAATAAGCTAAGCTCCCGTAGATGAGAAGGGTTTGACGTCATTGCTGAGGCCACAACTTCCCAATGACTCGTTGAAAGAACATAACCATACAGTCTGTTGTGTATGAAACAAAAATAGTGAGTCAAACTTTGGGATTTCTCATCAACTTATCTGAGAATCTACCTCAACACAAATGTAGCTCATTTCCTGGAAAAGCTAAATTCAACACCGTAGAGCAACAGTTTGAACGACCATCAGATCTGAAATGCAACTGAATTATTCTCAACATTTGTCTTAATTTAGAACAGCTCATAATTACTCAATATTTAAAATGATTATAGCAAATGGTTTAAAGAAACGTGCATCTCTTTATCTGTCTATCGGCTCTTTGGATATTTTGCATTTCATCCAATTTGTACGATGGTGCGTCAAGTCTTAATTCAGCGATCCGATCGATGACATCAGAGTCTCTGGTTGCATCGATTGCCCTCAGCTTCTGTTATATCTGCCTGTTTCCCTTCAAATCATTTTCACTGCACCTTTTGTTGCTAGTGATGAAGTTGCCACCTAACGGGTGTGGAAAGGGTCAAACAACTTTGTGGGTCACATAAAGGCTCCAAACGGAACCGCCACAAAGACCTAAAACACCCATTTAAACCAACGAGGCCGGCTGTTTTTACGTTGAACAAATGAAGCAAAATAGTCACGAGTCATTAGTTAAAATGTGTTTTTCTGTTGTTAGAATACGATGTATACAAACAAACAAAAGTTATTTAATGACATGACAGTCATTTCATGATAGTCAGTTAACTTGTGGCTCCTATTATTCCTGCCTTATGTTGGTTTGTCTGGATTGACCTTTGAACTTCCAGCCAGTGTTGAACATTTCTGGATGAATTGTTGTTGTTTTTAATTTATGGACGCTGCAATGGAGATAAAGAATTGAAGGAATGACCACTGGAGGGGGTATTGCTGCCTGACATGATCCACTCGCTTGATTTAAACGCCGATATCCGGCCCCAATTACTTACTCGGCCTTCCTGCAGTTCCTCACAGCTGGAATCAGGCGACGTCGTCCCTCATCTGAGGTGTTGTACTGGTGCAGGTTCAGCTCATCCAGAACCTCCTCTGACATCTGCAGCAGGTAGGCCAGAGCTGAACAGTGGATCGCTGACAGTTCCCTCTTTGATATCTCCCCTGACTTCAGGAACTCTTGGATCTCCTGATGGACTGACTGATCCTTCATCTCCATCAGACAGTGGAAGATGTTGATGCTTCTGTCTGGAGAGAATTCATCACTGTTCACCTTCTTTAGGTTGTTGAGGACCTCCTGGATGGTTCCTGGGTGGCTGTTCCTCTGATCCAACAGTCCACCCAAGATCCTCTGATTGGACTCCAGAGAGAGACCATGAAGGAAGCGAACAAACAAGTCCAGGTGGCCATTTTCACTTTTGAGAGATTTCATTAGTGCTCTCCTGAGGAAGCCATCAAGAAATCTGACTGGTTCAGAATATTTTAGGAACTGATTTATAACCACTGTGTCTTTCCTGGTGTAAAGGTGGAACATGTAGACGGCAGCCAGAAACTCCTGAACGCTCAGATGAACAAAGCAGTAGACTGATTTCTGGAAGATCACACTCTCTCTTTTGAAGATCTCTGTACAAACTCCTGAGTACACCGACACCTCGGAGACGTCCAGTCCACATCGCTCCAGGTCTTCTGAGTAGAACATGATGTTTCCTTTCTCCAGATGTTCAAACGCCAGCCGACCCAACTTCAGAAGGAGTTCTTTATCAGCCTCAGTCAGTTCCTCTGGTCTCTGCTTTCCTCCATACTTCTGCTTCTTCCTCTTTATCTGAACCCTCAGGAAGTGTGAGTAGAGGTCAGTCAGGGTTTTGGGCAGCTCTCCTCTCTGGTCTCTGGTCATCATGTCCTCCAGAACTATAGCAGTGATCCAGCAGAAAACTGGGATCAGACACATGATGTGGAGGCTCCTGGAGGCCTTGATGTGTGAGATGATTCTCTTGGACAGATCTTCATCACTGAACCTCCTCCTGAAGTACTCCTCCTTCTGGGAGTCAGTGAAGCCTCGTACTTCTGTGATCCTGTCAACACACGAGGGAGGAATCTGATAGGCTGCTGCAGGTCTGGAGGTGATCCAGATGAGAGCTGAGGGAAGCAGGTTCCCCTGGATGAGGTTCACCAGGAGCACGTCAACGGACGATACTTGTGTGACATCAGAGATGAGCTGATGGTTTTTGAAACCCAGTGAAAATCTGCTTTCATCCAGGCCATCAAAGATGAACAGAAGTTTCCAGACAGTCAGATCTTCTGCTCTGATCTTCTGTAATGTTGGATGGAAAACATGAAGCAGTGAGAGAAGACTGTGCTCATCTCTGATCAAGTTCAGCTCCCTCCATGAGAGCGGAAGCACCAGACTGATGTCTTGGTTCTCCAAACCTTCTGCCCAGTCCAGACTGAACTTCTGCACTGAGAAGGTTTTTCCAACGCCGGCGACACCGTTGGTCAGAACCACTCTGATGTGTCTCTGTTGCTCAGATAAGACTTTGAAGATGTCCTGGCACTTGATTGGAGTGTCCTGGAGGTTCTTCTTGGAGGTTCTCTCAAGCTGTCTCACCTCATGTTGTGTGTCCACCTCCTCACTTTGTCCCTCAGTGATGTAGAGCTCAGTGTAGATCTTGTTCAGCAGGGTTCCACTTCCTGCTTCATGAGTTCCTTCAGTCACATGTTCACATTGCTCTTCAGACTCATCTTATGACCTTCTATCACCTCCTGCAGATCACTTCCTGAACATAAGTCAACCAATGATTTCCATCTATAATAAATCATCAACACAACTCCAAATTCATGACATCACAAATTAAATCTCATATTGAACAGTTTTACTTTGTTTGGGCTTCATTTCAGCATCTCCAGATCTGCTTCCAGATTGTGAACAAGAGGACTCTCCTGGTGGAGCTGAGTTTGATCGGATGTGCTCCCCCCTCTCACTATGAAACACATCTCTATTAGTCCTTTGATTTATAGGATGAAAGAACCTGATCAAGACTCAATATTGTTCCAGCATTTATGTCTGAATTCATCTTTCAGTTTAAACCTGATTCTTGTTTCTAATCAACAATATTCACATTAAGTCTGTAACTATATGACTGTCTGAGGTTTAAGTGTTAAACATCTCCAATAATAAACTCACAACCTGCTGCTGTTAATGTGACTAACAGCTGCCACAAAACACATCATCACGCTTTAGTTTTCTTACATTTGGCCTGAACTTCTGAAGTTTATTATTTTTTCTTTGGACCGGTCACTCTTCAGGGACACACAGCTGGGCACTGTGGACTCTGCTCTGTCCTCGTCCATCCTGAGGAAACATCAGAAATAGTGATGAGACTGTGATGAAGGTAAATAATCTGGAGAGGTTGGAGTTCAATAATCCCAATTCACTGCATTTTTATCAAACAGGAACATTTCTAATCCATTCTGGATAACAACTGAATCAATAAATCAATGATGTCTCTGTATCATTTTCATGTTTTCAGAGTTTAAGCTGCTTTTTTTAACTGTTCCCTGCAGTGAGAAAAGAGCTGGCACCTTTGAAAGGTGAAAGGACTGTCTTCAGCTCAGCCACTAAATTATCTGGTGCTACATAAACATACTAGTCAGGACTTTTTAACTCCCCTCCTTTGTTCCCCTCTTCAATTATTTCTATAATCCAAGTCCTCAAAGATCACTGCTCTATTTAAAATAGATGAAAGAAATGACACCCACTCCTGCATTTCTTTCACAGTGGTTCCACAACATAGAACAATAAACCACTGTGAGAAAACGTGCAACATGAACCCAAAATCCTGTTGGTGTCCTGTGATCCTGTGTGGATTTAGTTATTTAGTTTATTGTCTTAAATTGGTCCGGCTGAGAGATGCTAACTTGCACACGATTAGATGTTGTTTGACAGGTAATACCAAAATATCCAGCTGTAACCTGGACTGTTGAACAGCTCTAATGACTCTAAGAGCTTTTCACCTGTCACAAAAAAGTTTTAAAATGTTGTTAATACCTGTTAAGACTCTCTAACAACATTAACAGCATGATACTCACTTTACACTCCCCTTGTCGCTCTTCCTGCTTCGTCTGAACAGAATACTTTCACTTTTAAAACCTAATCAACAGCTTTATGGCGTATATATTACTACCATTAAAGCAGTCCACTTACACTTAAAGGAGAGTGGGCACTCCTTTGAGGACAGCCAAGTAAGGATACTGGCCAGAGAAGACCGCTGGTTTGAAAGGGGGGTTAAGGAAGCTATCCATGTTAAATTGGAGAAACCATCCTTGAACAGAGGTGGTGGCCTGAGGCACTTCCTATCACCCACATACAATGCAGTCCTCCACTCCTTCCAACAGCAAAACAAACATTCACACCATTCCAGGAGACCCAGTGACTCATCACCATGTGACCCAGCAGACAAAGGGGAGACACCTCAACAGAAACTAGGTGAACGACCCGACCAACGACCCTGCTAACGACTCTCAGGTGACCACCCGGATCATTAGCATGCAAATGGTCCACAGGGGCTATATATTTTCAAGCTCTCTCCCCAGCGATTTCAGAACTGAAGAAGCCTTCTGGATAGAAGGCGAAACGTCTTCAAGAGAAGAAACCCAGTCCAGTTGACAGAGAAAACTACCTTGGATACTACCATTAAAGCATTCTGGGAGGGTTTAAAGTTCAAAGTTCTTTTAGGATCAGTAGCAAAGAGCAGAAAAATAAACTAAACTTCACTTAGAAAGACTATTCAACTATAACTAAAGCCAGACTATAAGAAAGTTAAATAAGACCTCTTCGTTTATAATGTATAACGATGTTTTGTGCTAAAACTAAATATGAAGTCTCGTTGAATTTTCTTAAGCCAAGAATTCTTCAGCTCTATGCAGCTCTTCAATAGTAACAAAAATGTTTTCAAATCTTGATTTTATCTCCAAACACAACTGTCAATTCTTTTCAATAATGCTCTTCGTTTACTCACCTTGTCGGTCTTCAGTCTTCCTGCTCAGTCTGAACGGAAAACTTTTACCTTTCCTTTTTCCTCTGTTAATGAACAACTTTATGGCTGTGATTAATATTCCACTACTATAAAAGCATTCTGGGAGGGTTCAAGATGAAAAGTTGTTTTGCTATTTTAATGCCATAAATATGTTTTTGCATTTAAATTAAAACGGACTAACTTAGTTAAATAAATAAATAAGATTTATGATGCTTGACAGATTTGAAAGACTTGTAAAAGCAGCATATTTCTGCAGCCCTGGAGTCCAGGAGGAGCAGCAGAGGTCAGAATGTGTCGGAGCGCGTTTCACTAGTGTCTGCAGTCCCACGCGTGTCCACCGGGTGACGGTAAAGCACCACATGATATTTCTCCTTTTGGAACTTCTTCAGCTGCGTTGAGCTTTAAATCTTCACCTGTCGCTCCCTTTAAGCTCTAAACTTTGCGGTTCTGTGTGTAGTTTGTTGGTTTGAATATTTTTGATGAATTCTGATGACGATGAGTGAAACTGTCAATGACCAATAGAAAGTTTGTCCATTGTTCTACTGCGTCACACATTTTCATTATTTGTTGTCATTTTTGGGTCTAAACTGGACCAGTTCTGTGAGCTGTTTTGCTTTTTCTGTGGACCAGATATTCCAGGCAGGTTCCATCATCGGACACAGAGGGAGACAGGTCACGTGACAACAGTCAGCCTTTAGTTCTTTATTACAGGAGGATCTGGTTTATATACAGACACGAATCTGCAAAATACTAAAAAGTCTATGAACCCAAAGTACTAAAAAGTCTACATCCACGCACACGCGTGTATTAAGTGTTTATACACACGTGTGCGCGTACGTGCACACTGTATATTCATCTAATAACTGTTAGTTTCTAAAACACCAAAGTAGAGTCACTGAGGCACGGCTTCACCTCCTTTACACCGAGGTTTCCCTGAGCAGGTGTGATGAACTGTTGCAGAAGGAAAAGCATGGAACATGTTAATAACCGGACACAAAAACACTCAGGTTTATTGTCTGACGGCATCAGTGTCTCTGGTTGCATCTGTCTGAGGAGCATTGTGAAACCAGGAGCAGTGTAAATGAGGGGGGGGGGGGGGGGGGGGGGGGGGGGGGGCAGTGAGTGGATGCTGCATTCATCAAACACACAATAGTCAGAAGAGAAGAAGGAAGAACAGAAGCCCGTGTTCCTCAGTGTTGGTGTGGAGACGCCTGTTTGGAGGAGCAGGAAGCAGGCTGGACTCTTCCAGCTGGCTTTAATGCCACTTCTCTTCTGAGAACCTCCCAGCAGCTTTCTCTCCACCATCTTTTTACGCTGAAGCTTTTTGATCATTTCAGGTCAGATGTTCTTGGACTGACCCCAGCAGCTTGGACCCAATATGGCAGCGTGTTCCTCAAAAACGCTCCTCAAACTCTCCCCACAGCTTCATTGCTAAACAGGATTTGGGTTTTTTTGTCCGTGCTAAATGGAAAGTGTTTGTCCTTTGGTGGTCCAACAGGACCACGATTTGGATGGATGGATGAGAATAAAAACAGCTGAAAATGGAAGCGGAGATGTTTCAGAGCACCAGAGTTCAGAAAGAGTTTCTAATCAAACACCGCCTGTTGGGAATGATAAATGGATGAATTTTTATTTAATTTAGACTAATTTTAACATCCTTTATGCCAGTTCCATAGAGCGTGCGCACACACACACACTAGCAAAGATGATATCCAAACAGCCAAATAAATGGGAGTCAAAAGAAATAATTTAAAGCTCATATGTCAGAGTCAAGGTCGAGGGTTTTCTATGGCCCCCGGGATGATATTGATTTATTATTAGAACCGGCCCACAGGCCGCAGATGTTTTACACAGGCCAATACTACATTTCCCACAATGCAACGGTGACAGTCTGAGTGGGAGGTGGCTTCATTTAATTATTTATCAGTAGTCATTAGCATAACAGCAAAAGTTA
This sequence comes from Takifugu flavidus, assembly GCF_003711565.1. Taxonomy (NCBI): domain Eukaryota; kingdom Metazoa; phylum Chordata; class Actinopteri; order Tetraodontiformes; family Tetraodontidae; genus Takifugu; species Takifugu flavidus. Next base: position 19,579 of record NW_026621999.1, on the reverse strand, counting down.
ACTTTCAGATACCCATACAATGGCGAAACGGAAGGTGGACACTGAGAACCGGGGGTTCAAACAAGGTGGGAGTGGGAGTACATGTTCACGGAGGCAGCTGGGAAACCTGGGTGTCTTCTGTGTGGAGAAAGGGTGGCGGTAATGAAAGAATATCATCTGAGACGGCATCATGAAACTAAACACGCGGACAAAGACAAGAATATGGACGTGGAACAAAAGCTACAGAAGGTTGAGGAGTTAAAACCAGGCCTCAAATCTGGACAGGCTCTGTTCAGAAAAGCCAAATCTCAAAGCGAGGCTGCTGTCAAGGCCAGTTGATTCTGGCAGAAGAGATCGCTCAATCAGCCCGGCCATTTCCAGAGGGGGATTCCATCAAACACTGCATGCTTAAAGTTGGTGAGCAAGTTTGCCCAGACAAAAGGCAACTCTTTTGAAACGGGAGCCTGAGCAGAAACACCATTGTTGTCCCTCAATCTAAAAGAGCAGCTGGAGAAAAAGGGGAAAGATTTCATGGCATCTTCCCTGGCTGTGGATGAGAGCAGCGACATTAGAGGGGACTCCAGCCTCAACGTGACAGAGGAGTTTCTGGCGTTACGTCCTGTGCACGGCACAACCACAGGACAGGATTTGTATGAAGAGGTGTCGAGATGTGGAAATGAGATGGAGCTGCCTCGGGAAAAACTGGTGGGTTGGACAACAGACGGAGCACCTGCCATGTGTGGACACAGGAGTGGACTGGTGGCCAAGATACGGGAGAAGATGCAGGAGGAAAATGTTACGGCTGAACTGGCAGCTCATCATTGCATCATACACCTGGAATTGTTGTGTGCTGAAGCCCTGAACATGGAACATGGAATGTTCACCATCACGCACGCAGTGAACTTTATCAGAGCCAAAGGTTTAATTCAGCGCCAGTTCAAGGCGTTTCTGAGCCAGTGGCAAACGCAGCGTGGTGATTTGCCCCATCACACTGGTGCGATGGCTAAGCCAGGGAAAGGTGCTGCAAAGATGTTTCCAGCTTCCTGAGGAGATCAGATGTTCTTGGACAGCAAAGGGAAAGACACGACTCAACTCCCAGACCAAAGGTTCTTGTGTGAAACGGCTTTTCTGTGGGACATTCCGAGTCATCTGAATGCAATGAAGCTGCAGCTGCAGGGTCGGGGTGGTGTCCCCTCTGATATGTACAGTACAGTGAAGGCCTTTAGAACCAAACGGACTCTGTGGGAGGCACAGATGCACAAAGGAAACTTGAGCCACTTTCCCAGCTGCCAGACCCTGAAAGAGAAGCTCTCTACCAGCGTGTTCCCGAGCGCACAGTTTGCTGATTAAATGAGTGTTCTCGCCGCTGACTTCCCACGCCGAGTCACTGACTTAAAAGCACCAAAAAGCAGGTTTGAACTGCTCAGCCGTCCGTTTGAGGTTGAGGTGGAAAGCTCAGCACCAAAGCTCCAAATGGAGGTGATTGAGCTCCAATGCAGTGATGCCCTGAAGGCAACACATGGGGCAGTGGGTGCTGCGGAGTTTGCCCGTTTCCTCCCCGACACACATCCAGGCTGCTCCAACGTTGCCTGTGTTGGGCAGCACAGACCTGCGGGAACAACTGCTTTCTTTGATGAAGCTGAACAAAACATCACACAGAAGTGGACTTCCTGCTGAACACCTTCACTCAATGTGAGGAGTTCCTCAGCCGGACCCCCAACATTGATGAACTCGTCCAGAAGATGAGACACCACCAGTATCAGCCTCAAACAAGTGAACATTAAGGTGCAATAACACATTTTCAATTATTACTCAGTTCAAGTTTAAAAGTTAAAGGTAAATTTAGCCCACTTTTGCTAAATGAGAAAATCTACTGATGGTGCCTTGAATAATACCGCTTCATTCATTTAATGTTCATGTTATGGGGATTTTTATAGAAAGCAAATTTGTCTTTTGTGCCTCTTGAAAATTAAAAATGACTGACAGAGCCATAAGAAACTATTGCTTTATTTATCTGATCATATTGTAATATATTTGTGAGGTTTTCAGTTGGTTCAATTTGTTTCACTAGACCAGGGGTCACCAACACGTTGCCCGCGGGCACCCGGTCGCCCGTCAGAACCACCTGAGTCGCCCACCGGCCTGTTCTAAAAATAGCTCAAATAGCACCACTGACCAATGAGCTGCATCTCATTTATTTTGTTTGCTATTCTTGTTTAAATCACACTTACAAACTGGAAATAACAATATATTAAAAAAACTTTAAAAAATGTTTAATATAAATGAACTATGACCTAGTATAGTTCAAAGGTCAGTATGATGCGCATGACCAAAACGTAGCGTCTACGCAGATCGCTACGATCAAACAGCCTAGCGGGCGCAGCCAAAACGAGATGACTGACCCATAAAAAGATGGCAGAAAAAAGAAAGAAGACGGATCATTTTCACCACGAGAGTTTCTTTCTCCACAAGAGAAGAACTTCTCACACTACTGCCCCTAAAGACAACTACGAGGGGAGTTGACACATATAACGAGGGGAGTTGACATATATAACGAGGGGAGTTGACATATATAACGAGGGGAGTTGACACATATAAAGAGGGGAGTTGACATATATAACGGGGGAGTTGACACATATAAAGAGGGGAGTTGACATATATAACCAGGGGAGTTGACACATATAACGAGGGGAGTTGACATATATAACGAGGGGAGTTGACACATATAACGAGGGGAGTTGACACATATATAACGAGGGGAGTTGACACGTATAAAGAGGGGAGTTGACATATATAACGAGGGGAGTAGACACATATAACGAGGGGAGTTGACACATATAACGAGGGGAGTTGACACATATATAACGAGGGGAGTTGACAGTATAAAGAGGGGAGTTGACATATATAACGAGGGGAGTAGACACATATAACGAGGGGAGTTGACACATATAACGGGGGAGTTGACACATATAACCAGGGGAGTTGACACATATAACGAGGGGAGTTGACACATATATAACGAGGGGAGTTGACACGTATAAAGAGGGGAGTTGACATATATAACGAGGGGAGTAGACACATATAACGGGGGAGTTGACACATATAACCAGGGGAGTTGACACATATACGAGGGGAGTTGACACATATATAACGAGGGGCGTTGACACATATAACGGGGGAGTTGACACATATAACCAGGGGAGTTGACACATATAACGAGGGGAGTTGACACATATATAACGAGGGGAGTTGACACGTATAAAGAGGGGAGTTGACATATATAACGAGGGGAGTAGACACATATAACGAGGGGAGTTGACACATATAACGGGGGAGTTGACACATATAACCAGGGGAGTTGACACATATAACGAGGGGAGTTGACACGTATAAAGAGGGGAGTTGACACATATAACGAGGGGAGCGGCCCACTACAGACGGGGCTCCCGCTATGAGCGGCCCACTACAGACGGGGCTCCCGCTGTGAGCGGCCCACTACAGACGGGGCTCCCGCTACGAGCGGCCCAGTACAGACGGGGCTCCCGCTGAGAGCGGCCCACTACAGACGGGGCTCCCGCTGCGAGCGGCCCACTACAGACGGGGCTCCCGCTGCGAGCGGCCCACTACAGACGGGGCTGCTGCTATGAGCGGCGTGATATCACTCCGCGTCTGCGCAACCACCACAACCTCCTATCTTTAGTATTGCTGCGCCAACTGGTGGTCTTTTGGGTTGAGGATAACGGTGATCTATATGTACCTATATGTAGCTATAGCGTCATTGGCTCCACTCCAGCCACTCCTGGTAGTTCCTCAAAAACACTGAGTTTCTAGTGGATGCACAATCTGTGGAAGCCAACATAGAAACTTCTGAAGAGCCAAAGTTCTTGCAACAAAAATATAGTCCCCAATTAGGTTGTTTTGTTATCACACGACCCCGTCCCCATTATCTTAAGAGAATATAAGAGAATGAGTGGAGACAGAAGAGAGAATGAGACGTTTTTGGCGCGTGTTGCTCTTGATTTAGTGTTTATTTTTGCAGTAAACTTAAAGGAGGTCTTTTCACTTTATGTTTGATTAAATTTAAGCTGATATTCCATTCTTGACATCTTTAAATTTACAGTATTCATGGGAGATTTATTTGGTCATTTTGCTTCTTTTTATTTCCTATTTCCACATTTATTCATAGTTTTTATTAGATTGCAATAAATCCTATAACATTGAACAGACTGACTAAAGTCAAATGACCTGTGGTTCCCACCGATAGCCGTCATTCTGATGGGTTTTTGCTGGCTGCAGCTGAAATATTCCAATGCTCCATGTCACAGAGACAGTAAATACTAAACCCTAAAGATTCTGAAGGCATGATGTAAAATAGTAACGTATAATACAGACATTTGAAGAGACAATTAAGAGAATGTTTCCATGCTTCTAAGAGTGGCCGAGGAGCCATTTAGAACTTTATAAAGATGCATTGTGTGATACCAGGAACTAATTTAACTTCAAGGCAAAGCTGCTTCTGCTTTGTCGACCATCGACTGATCTCCTGAAAGTCCACCAGCGCTTTTTAAAAACGGAATTTTTCATCTATGGAGGGAGTAAACGGCAGATGTTTCCACAGATGCTCTTCACCAGTGGTCAGTGAGTGATGCAGCAGATGAGCGGGAGTTGACTGGCTTCAACCAGCTACTGACTCAATGTCTCCAGCCCATAGTCTGGATTCTCTACGAGAGCAGACAGCAGCTTCACTCCTGAATCCTGCAGCTGGTTCCAACTCAGGTCCAGTTCTCTGAGATGGGAGGGATTGGACCTCAGCGCCGAGGCCAGAGAGCCACAGCTGATCTCTGATAAACTGCATTCCCTTAATCTAAATACAGAAGGGAAACTTTTATAAGGTTATAAGTGAAACCAGTATTCATCTGAAAGGTTAATCAAAGGCATGATCTGTAAATATTTAATTTAGTTACAGGTTAAAAAATGATAGTAATATGTAATGACCACAATTCCAACCTCTCAGGTTTGCACTGTTCCAGAGGAGAATATATATTGTTCTGGCCCTCACTCTTCCCAGGTTCTCCCACCTCTTTCCCTCCCATCTCATCATGGAGATCCATCTCACCTGTGGCTCATCTTTAAAGGCACAACCTGTCTGAGATGACTTCCTGTCTCCCTCACCATCTCCCTCCTCGTTGGCTGGTGTCTACCAGGCACCCTCACCTAGTTTTGTCTAATTTTGGTTACCATCTGTGGGCTTTTTCATTGTCCTTAAATCAATTTATCATGAATAAGTGGTCCCCGTGTGGCCCTCCCTCCTGAAGGAACTGGGCACAACACACACACTCAGAAAGTGTGAGGACCCTCGGATGGAATAATGGACATTTTTGAGAATGGTGTTTACCTCAGAGTTTCCAGTCGGCAGTTTGGAAAGTGGAGAAAACCACAGAGCAGCTTCACTCCTGGATCCTGCAGCTGGTTCCAACTCAGGTCCAGTTCTCTGAGATGGGAGGGATTGGACCTCAGCGCCGAGGCCAGAGAGCCACAGCTGATCTCTGATAAGCTGCAGCTAATCAATCTGAAAAATGCAGGATGAGGTTATACGGAGCAGGTCTGCATGTTATCTGCGTCAGTACTAAACCTACGTTAGTTCTTAGTTGGGTCAGACCTGAATTCACGATATTCCAAGGAATTTTTTTAATGTGGTGCATCACAGCAGTGTTGAGAACAGCCTCACTTCACCATCTTAGCAGCTGGTATTAGGTAGAAAAATGAAGACTGACCTGAGCCTCTCCAGTTTACAGTTTGGACTCTCCAGTCCAGAACAGAGCCGCTTCACTCCTGAATCCTGCAGCTGGTTCCAACTCAGGTCCAGTTCTCTGAGATGGGAGGGATTGGACCTCAGCGCCGAGGCCAGAGAGCCACAGCTGATCTCTGATAAACTGCATTCCCTTAATCTAAATACAGAAGGGAAACTTTTATAAGGTTATAAGTGAAACCAGTATTCATCTGAAAGGTTAATCAAAGGCATGATCTGTAAATATTTAATTTAGTTACAGGTTAAAAAATGATAGTAATATGTAATGACCACAATTCCAACCTCTCAGGTTTGCACTGTTCCAGAGGAGAATATATATTGTTCTGGCCCTCACTCTTCCCAGGTTCTCCCACCTCTTTCCCTCCCATCTCATCATGGAGATCCATCTCACCTGTGGCTCATCTTTAAAGGCACAACCTGTCTGAGATGACTTCCTGTCTCCCTCACCATCTCCCTCCTCGTTGGCTGGTGTCTACCAGGCACCCTCACCTAGTTTTGTCTAATTTTGGTTACCATCTGTGGGCTTTTTCATTGTCCTTAAATCAATTTATCATGAATAAGTGGTCCCCGTGTGGCCCTCCCTCCTGAAGGAACTGGGCACAACACACACACTCAGAAAGTGTGAGGACCCTCGGATGGAATAATGGACATTTTTGAGAATGGTGTTTACCTCAGAGTTTCCAGTCGGCAGTTTGGAAAGTGGAGAAAACCACAGAGCAGCTTCACTCCTGGATCCTGCAGCTGGTTCCAACTCAGGTCCAGTTCTCTGAGATGGGAGGGATTGGACCTCAGCGCCGAGGCCAGAGAGCCACAGCTGATCTCTGATAAGCTGCAGCTAATCAATCTGAAAAATGCAGGATGAGGTTATACGGAGCAGGTCTGCATGTTATCTGCGTCAGTACTAAACCTACGTTAGTTCTTAGTTGGGTCAGACCTGAATTCACGATATTCCAAGGAATTTTTTTAATGTGGTGCATCACAGCAGTGTTGAGAACAGCCTCACTTCACCATCTTAGCAGCTGGTATATAGGTAGAAAAATGAAGACTGACCTGAGCCTCTCCAGTTTACAGTTTGGACTCTCCAGTCCAGAACAGAGCCGCTTCACTCCTGAATCCTGCAACGTGTTGTCGCTCAGGTCCAGAACCCTCAGATGGGAGAGGTTGGACTTCAGAGCTGAGGCCACAGAATCACAGCTGGTCTCTGATAACCTGCAGCCTCTTAGTCTAAAATAACAATTATTTTGAGAGACGACAAATAAAAATCAACATGTACCAGAGCAAAACACAGCTTACAAGCAACAAACCTCTGGTCCTGCACCGGCTTATCTGCCGTATGTTCCTATTTTGGGTTCTTTCAGGGCGGTTGGACAAGATCTACAGCGTATGTAAAGTGTGTGTAGGTCAAAATACCTTCCAAGTTTGTGAGACCACATTTCTCAGTAGCACTCAACTCTTGTCAGGAGTTGGGACAAAGCGACCCACTCCTGATAGCTTGTGGGCGATGCTGCAGCGACCCTGCAATCCCTACACTCTCTGGTGAAACCAAATCAAAGGTTTTAGACACTGCTGGATGCTGGAAGGGTGGCTATAGTCTGGACGCATCGTTCCCCTGACTGCACATTTCTCCAACAATGATTGGCAGCTGGTGTCACTTGTTCTCCTGATGAGAGAAGGAAAGAGAGCCCCCCCACAGTGTGTTTGATTGCCCCACTGCAAGCTCAGTGCTGCCAGAAAACATTGCAGGAGCATCAATTCCCCTCAGGGCATCAACAAGGAGCTCAGGAAAAGGTGCAGCTGCCACCTACTAGAGACAAGCACACTGAGCTGAGATTCAAAGCCCTCTCCTCCCAAGAGAAGAGCTTGTTTGTTGGAGGCTCTTCTGGGCGATACCTGGTGCCACAGCTCCAGCTCAGCCCGTCTCTGGAGCTGAGGTGGAGCTTAGCAAGTTTCATGGTTCTCCACCACTTCCTCTCGCTGTGGACCTTCTCAGCTGGTGGTTTCTGCTCCACCTTCCAAGTTGAGCAGGTGATACTTCTGCATTCCTGCCACCAGTGTCTCTGCAGAAAGAGTCTTCTCTACTGTTTTATACTATATTGTATAAAATTAGGATTTTTGGTTGATGTCTTAGATGTTGTTGACTAAGAGCAGGTTTTTCTTTAATAACATAGAAAGATTCGATGAGAAGAGCAAATGTATTATTTTATGAGCTACTTCCACTACTATTATATACACATACTTCCATATTGTCTTAGATTGCAAGCTGCATTTATTGCATGGTTCATAGAAAGTCATATTTGTGAGGAGAAAAACTCCAATAAGGTCATTTTCTTTAATGACCATTACAACAGAAGGAGGCGATGAACAAACAGATTTATCTAAAAATGTGTGAAAACTTATGGATGGAAACCTTTTTAAAATGGTTGCATTGTGTAGAATCGGTGTAGAATCAACTTGTTGACTTCTGATTGGACTCCAATGGAAGTGAGGTGCAACAATTGTGGATGCTGAAAGCTTCAGATCTTCATGAAGGTTTCTGTGGTTGGACTGACCTGCTGCCCCTTTAAGAGGGAGGCAGGTTTGGGCTTCTGGCTGGAATGAAGCCACCTACGATGAGAATGACTGCAGGCTTTCGGTACCAAGGTTTAACAGGGGGCTCACTTCACACTTGGGCTTTTCTCTTTTTTGGGATGGCTTTTCTCAGGAGAGAAGGGGCATGGCACACTGCAGCAGCTTTCTTTTTGGGTTTTCTAGTTTTCCTTCTGATCTTTAAAAGACAGGAAGAACCATTTTTGATTGGTCTGAATGTTTGGGCGGTTTTGTGGCCAGCCTAAAATAAAACAAGACAAATCTACAACTGATACTTCCTTTCTAGTCACTGATGACCATCCTCACATGGGACAGATTTCCACAACCAATTTAATACTGCAAATCTGTCCTGTGTGGTCTTTTTTCTGAGAACTGTAACACTACGTTTATAACAAAGATCAAACATGGAAACATTTATTGTCTAACTAGTTACACCTGGGAAAGTACTGGATCATCTCTGACTGACCTGAGAGTCTCCAGCTCACAGAGAGGATCCTGGAGAGTACCACAGAGCAGCTCCACTGCTGGATCCTTCAGCTGGTTCTGTCTCAGGTCCAGAACCCTCAGATGGGAGGGATTGGACCTCAGCGCCGAGGCCAGAGAGTCACAGCTGATCTCTGATAACCTGCAGCCACTCAGTCTGGAAAAGGAATCATGGCAAGAAATGATCTCTTATTGGAGGAAAAGTCATGTTACACTTGCTCAAAATCATTATTTCATTTTATTTCATTATTTAATCAGGGCCCTTGGAGTCAGGAGAGCTCTGGCCCCCCACTGATAAACTGGGATATTACAGCAACAACATAGTTAAAAGTATCTATAAAATTGACTTTCAATAGCTCATTTCAATTCATACTAAACTTCTCTTCTCCAAAAGTCAATGGAGTTTATTTTGAAGCCTTTCATTGTTTAGTTGTTATGTCGAAGATAAAAGAAACCTGACCTGAGAGTCTCCAGCTTACAGAGAGGATCCTGGAGAAAACCACAGAGCAGCTTCACTGCTGGACCCTGCAGCTGGTTCCCACCCAGGTCCAGAACCCTCAGATGGGAGGGATTGGACCTCAGCGCCGAGGCCAGAGAGTCACAGCTGGTCTCTGATAAACTGCAGTAAGACAGCCTGGAAAAGGAATAAATGGGGCAAATAAAAACACATTTCTAAATCTGAAAATGAAGAGAAAAGCAGAAAATGTAAAGAAATTTAAAAAAGACCAACAGAGGCCTCCTGACCTGAGCGTCTCCAGTCTGCAGTTTGGATGCATCATTGCAGAAGACAGTAACTTTACTCCGGCATCTGTCAGGATTTTGTTCCAGCTTAAGCTCAGCTCCCGTAGATGAGAAGGGTTTGACGTCATTGCTGAGGCCACAACTTCCAATGACTCGTTGAAAGAAAACTACCAGGCAGTCTGTTGTGTATGAAACAAAAATAGTGAGTCAAACTTTGGGATTTCTAATCAGCTTATCTGAGAATCTACCTAAACACAAATGTAGCTCATTTCCTGGAAAAGCTAAATTCAACACCGTAGAGCAACAGTTTGAACGACCATCAGATCTGAAATGCAACTGAATTATTCTCAACATTTGTCTTATTTTAGAACAGCTCATAATTACTCAATATTTAAAATGATTAGAGCAAATGGATTAAAGAAACGTGCATCTTTTTATCTGTCTATCGGCTCTTTGGATATTTTGCATTTAAGATTAAGATTAAGATTAAGATGAACTTTATTCATCCCCGTGGGGAAATGAATTATAGTAGCAGCGTATGCAGAGTAAAGAGACAGAAAAAATAAATACAGATAAGATTAGAATGTTATAAGCATATATACAGCATATATTATAAGCATATATATGATATATACATAATATAATATATAGATATTATAAGCATTATAAGCATATATACATAAATATAGAATAAATTAGAAATAAAATTACAACATGAACATTGCACAGTTATTGTTATTGGCTGGGTTTGGATGAGTTATACAGTCTGATGGCAGACGGCAGGAATGACTTCCTGTACTGTTCCTTAGAGCAGCGAGGCTGCAGGAGTCTGCTGCTGAAGCTGCTCCTCAGTTTGTCCACTGTGTTATGGAGGGGGTGGGAGGGACTGTCCATGATTGTCCGCAGTTTCAACACCATCCTGTCCCTCACCACCTCGTCCAAGTTATCAAGTCTACAGCCAACAACAGACCCTGCCTTTTTGATGAGTTTGTTGAGTCTGTTGGCATCCTTTGCTTTAATGCCTGCACCCCAGCACACTGCAGCAAAGAAGATGGTGCTAGCCATGACAGACTGGTAGAACATGTGGAGCATCCTGCTGCAAACACTGAAGGACCTGAGTCTCCTGAGGAACTAGAGTCTGCTCATGGCCTTCTTGTAGACAGCATCGGTGTTTGTGGACCACTCCAGTTTATTGTCCAGCTGGACACCCAGGAACCTGTAAGATGGGACTAGTTCCACTTCTTTCCCACTGATGCAGACTGGGGAGGGAGGGGGACTTGCTTTTTCTGAAGTCCACCACCATCTCCTTCGTCTTGGTCACGTTGCGCTGCAGAAGGTTCTCCCTGCTCCACCTGACAAAACTCTCCACAGGGTCCCTGTATTCGTCCTCCTGTCCATTCTCCACACCCCCGACTATGACTGTGTCATCCGAGTACTTCTGGAGATGACATGTCTCAGAGTGGTACTGGAAGTCGGCTGTGTAGGTGGTGAACAGAAAGGGGGAGAGCACAGTTCCTTGAGGAGCTCCTGTGTTGCTCATCAGGGGGTCGGACACACAGCTCCGCAGTCTCACAAACTGTGGCCGACCTGTCATTTCATCCAATTTGTAGGATCGTGCGTCAAGTCTTAATTCAGCGATCCTATCGATGACATCAGAGTCTCTGGTTGCATCGATTGCCCTCAGCTTCTGTTCTATCTGCCTGTTTCCCTTCAAATCATTTTCACTGCACCTTTTGTTGCTAGTGATGAAGTTGCCACCTAACGGGTGTGGAAAGGCTCAAACAACTTTGTAGGTCACATAAAGGCTCCAAACGGAACCGCCACAAAGACCTAAAACACCCATTTAAACCAACGAGGCCGGCTGTTTTTACGTTGAACTAATGAAGCAAAATAGTCACGAGTCATTAGTTAAAATGTGTTTTTCTGTCGTTAGAATACGATGTATACAAACAAACAAAAGTGATTTAATGACATGACAGTAATTTCATGATAGTCAGTTAACTTGTGGCTCCTATTATTCCTGCCTTATGTTGGTTTGTCTGGATTGACCTTTGAACTTATATCCAGCCAGTGTTGAACATTTCTGGATGAATTGTTGTTGTTTTTAATTTATGGACGCTGCAATGGAGATAAAGAATTGAAGGAATGACCACTGGAGGGGGTATTGCTACCTGACATGATCGTCTCGGTTGATTTAAACGCCGATGTCCGGCCCTAAAAATCTTTACTTACACGGCCTTCCTGCAGTTCCTCACAGCTGGAATCAGGCGACGTCGTCCCTCCTCTGAGGTGTTGTACTGCCGCAGGTCCAGCTCATCCAGAACCTCCTCTGACATCTGCAGCAGGTAGGCCAGAGCTGAACAGTGGATCTCTGACAGTCTCCTCTCTGATATCTCCCCTGACTTCAGGAACTCTTGGATCTCCTGATGGACTGACTGATCCTTCATCTCCATCAGACAGTGGAAGATGTTGATGCTTCTGTCTGGGGAGATTCCATAACTGTTCTCCTCCTTCAGGTTGTCGAGGACCTTCTGGATGGTTCCTGGGTGGCTGTTCCTCTGATCCAACAGTCCACCCAAGATCCTCTGATTGGACTCCAGAGAGAGACCATGAAGGAAGCGAACAAACAAGTCCAGGTGGCCATTTTCACTTTTGAGAGATTTCATGAGTGCTCTCCTGAGGAAGCCATCAAGAGATGTGACTGGATCGTTATTTGTGTACAACCCAGCAAACCCGGAAAAGCGGATTGGTTCAGAATATTTTAGGAACTGTCTTATAACCGCTGTGTCTTTCCTGGTGTAACGGTGGAACATGTAGACGGCAGCCAGAAACTCCTGAATGCTCAGATGAACAAAGCAGTAGACTGATTTCTGGAAGATCACACTCTCTCTCTTGAAGATCTCTGTACAAACTCCTGAGTACACCGACACCTCGGAGACGTCCAGTCCACATCGCTCCAGGTCTTCTGAGTAGAACATGATGTTTCCTTTCTCCAGATGTTCAAACGCCAGCCGACCCAACTTCAGAAGGAGTTTTTTATCAGCCTCAGTCAGTTTCCCTGGTCTCTGCTTTCCTCCATACTTCTGCTTCTTCCTCTTTATCTGAACCCTCAGGAAGTGTGAGTAGAGGTCAGTCAGGTTTTGGGCAGCTCTCCTCTCTGGTCTGTGGCCATCATGTCCTCCAGAACTATAGCAGTGATCCAGCAGAAAACTGGGATCAGACACATGATGTGGAGGCTCCTGGAGGCCTTGATGTGTGAGATGATTCTCTTGGACAGATCTTCATCACTGAACCTCCTCCTGAAGTACTCCTCCTTCTGGGAGTCAGTGAAGCCTCGTACTTCTGTGATCCTGTCAACACACGAGGGAGGAATCTGATGGGCTGCTGCAGGTCTGGAGGTGATCCAGATGAGAGCTGAGGGAAGCAGGTTCCCCTGGATGAGGTTCACCAGGAGCACCTCAACGGACGATATTTGTGTGACATCAGAGATGAGCTGATGCTTGTTGAAACCCAGTGAAAACCTGCTTTCATCCAGGCCATCAAAGATGAACAGAAGTTTCCAGACAGTCAGATCTTCTGCTCTGATCTTCTGTAATGTTGGATGGAAAACATGAAGCAGTGAGAGAAGACTGTGCTGCTCATCTCTGATCAAGTTCAGCTCCCTCCATGAGAGCGGAAGCACCAGACTGATGTCTTGGTTCTCCAAACCTTCTGCCCAGTCCAGACTGAACTTCTGCACTGAGAAGGTTTTTCCAATGCCGGCGACACCGTTGGTCAGAACCACTCTGATGTGTCTCTGTTGCTCAGATAAGACTTTGAAGATGTCCTGGCACTTGATTGGAGTGTCCTGGATGTTCTTCTTGGAGGTTCTCTCAAGCTGTCTCACCTCATGTTGTGTGTCCACCCCCTCACTTTGTCCCTCAGTGATGTAGAGCTCAGTGTAGATCTTGTTCAGCAGGGTTCCACTTCCTGCTTCATGAGTTCCTTCAGTCACATGTTCACATCTTCTCTTCAGACTCATCTTATGACCTTCTATCACCTCCTGCAGATCACCTCCTGAACATAAGTAAACCAATGATTTCCATCTATAATAAATCATCAACACAACTCCAAATTCATGACATCACAAATTAAATCTCATATTGAACAGTTTTACTTTGTTTGGGCTTCATTTCAGCATCTCCAGATCTGCTTCCAGATTGTGAACAAGAGGACTCTCCTGGTGGAGCTGCCTGGTCCCAGTTTGATAGGATGTGCTCCCCCCTCTCACTATGAAACACATCTCTATTAGTCCTTTGATTTATAGGATGAAAGAACCTGATCAAGACTCAATATTGTTCCAGCATTTATGTCTGAATTCATCTTTCAGTTTAAACCTGATTCTTGTTTCTAATCAACAATATTCACATTAAGTCTGTAACTATATGACTGTCTGAGGTTTAAGTGTTAAACATCTCCAATAATAAACTCACAACCTGCTGCTGTTAATGTGACTAACAGCTGCCACACAAACACATCATCACCCTTTAGTTTTATTTTTTTCTGACGGGTCACTCTTCAGGGACACCCAGCTGGGCACTGTGGACTCTGCTCTGTCCTCGTCCATCCTGAGGAAACATCAGAAATAGTGATGAGACTGTGATGAAGGTAAATAATCTGTAGAGGTTGTAGTTAAATAATCCCAATTCACTGCCTTTTTATCAAACAGGAACATTTCTAATCCATTCTGGATAACAACTGAATCAATAAATCAGTGATGTCTCTGTATCATTTTCATGTTTTCAGAGTTTAAGCTGCTTTTTTTAACTGTTCCCTGCAGTGAGAAAAGAACTGGCACCTTTTCCAGCCCCTCATCCTGCAGCACTGAATGTGCTCTAAAGTTCTTTCCAGAGCAAACGTCTCTGCACTTGCAGCAACATGTTGTAGTCAGGATCCGTGAGGAGAAAACCGGATACAGGAAACCCCCCACTTTGATCCCAAAACCCAACTGGTGGCCAACGGTGGTCCGGCAACGACGGGGACGCTGGTCCATCGGGCCCACAACACTGGTTTTCCACAGGCCAACATGGTGAAAGGACTGTCTTCAGCTCAGCCACTAAATTATCTGGTGCTACATAAACATACTAGTCAGGACTTTTTAACTTCCCTCCTTTGTTCCCCTCTTCAATTATTTCTATGATCCAAGTCCTCAAAGATCACTGCTCTATTTAAAATAGATGAAAGAAATGACACCCACTCCTGCATTTCTTTCACAGTGGTTCCACAACATAGAACAATAAACCACTGTGAGAAAACGTGCAACATGAACCCAAAATCCTGTTGGTGTCCTGTGATCCTGTGTGGATTTAGTTATTAGTTTATTGTCTTAAATTGGTCCGGCTGAGAGATGCTAACTTGCACACGATTAGATGTTGTTTGACAGGTAATACCAAAATATCCAGCTGTAACCTGCACTGAGAAGGTTTTTCCAATGCCGGCGACACCGTTGGTCAGAAC
Organism: Takifugu flavidus; assembly: GCF_003711565.1. Lineage (NCBI taxonomy): Eukaryota > Metazoa > Chordata > Actinopteri > Tetraodontiformes > Tetraodontidae > Takifugu > Takifugu flavidus. The sequence continues at coordinate 4,485 of NW_026621999.1, read as the reverse complement.
CACTCTGATGTGTCTCTGTTGCTCAGATAAGACTTTGAAGATGTCCTGGCACTTGATTGGAGTGTCCTGGATGTTCTTCTTGGAGGTTCTCTCAAGCTGTCTCACCTCATGTTGTGTGTCCACCCCCTCACTTTGTCCCTCAGTGATGTAGAGCTCAGTGTAGATCTTGTTCAGCAGGGTTCCACTTCCTGCTTCATGAGTTCCTTCAGTCACATGTTCACATCTTCTCTTCAGACTCATCTTATGACCTTCTATCACCTCCTGCAGATCACCTCCTGAAAATAAGTAAACCAATGATTTCCATCTATAATAAATCATCAACACAACTCCAAATTCATGACATCACAAATTAATCTCATATTGAACAGTTTTACTTTGTTTGGGCTTCATTTCAGCATCTCCAGATCTGCTTCCAGATTGTGAACAAGAGGACTCTCCTGGTGGAGCTGCCTGGTCCCAGTTTGATAGGATGTGCTCCCCCCTCTCACTATGAAACACATCTCTATTAGTCCTTTGATTTATAGGATGAAAGAACCTGATCAAGACTCAATATTGTTCCAGCATTTATGTCTGAATTCATCTTTCAGTTTAAACCTGATTCTTGTTTCTAATCAACAATATTCACATTAAGTCTGTAACTATATGACTGTCTGAGGTTTAAGTGTTAAACATCTCCAATAATAAACTCACAACCTGCTGCTGTTAATGTGACTAACAGCTGCCACACAAACACATCATCACCCTTTAGTTTATTATTTTTTCTGACTGTCAACTTTCAGGGACACACCCCACTTGGCACTGTGACTCTGCTCTGTCCTCGTCCATCCTGAGGAAACATCAGAAATAGTGATGAGACTGTGATGAAGGTAAATAATCTGTAGAGGTTGTAGTTAAATAATCCCAATTCACTGCCTTTTTATCAAACAGGAACATTTCTAATCCATTCTGGATAACAACTGAATCAATAAATCAGTGATGTCTCTGTATCATTTTCATGTTTTCAGAGTTTAAGCTGCTTTTTTTAACTGTTCCCTGCAGTGAGAAAAGAACTGGCACCTTTTCCAGCCCCTCATCCTGCAGCACTGAATGTGCTCTAAAGTTCTTTCCAGAGCAAACGTCTCTGCACTGCAGCAACATGTTGTAGTCATGGATCCGTGAGGAGAACCGGATACAGGAAACGCCCCCACTTTGATCCCAAAACCCAACTGGTGGCCAACGGTGGTCCGGCAACGACGGGGACGCTGGTCCATCGGGCCCACAACACTGGTTTTCCACAGGCCAACATGGTGAAAGGACTGTCTTCAGCTCAGCCACTAAATTATCTGGTGCTACATAAACATACTAGTCAGGACTTTTTAACTTCCCTCCTTTGTTCCCCTCTTCAATTATTTCTATGATCCAAGTCCTCAAAGATCACTGCTCTATTTAAAATAGATGAAAGAAATGACACCCACTCCTGCATTTCTTTCACAGTGGTTCCACAACATAGAACAATAAACCACTGTGAGAAAACGTGCAACATGAACCCAAAATCCTGTTGGTGTCCTGTGATCCTGTGTGGATTTAGTTATTTAGTTTATTGTCTTAAATTGGTCCGGCTGAGAGATGCTAACTTGCACACGATTAGATGTTGTTTGACAGGTAATACCAAAATATCCAGCTGTAACCTGGACTGTTGAACAACTCTAATAACTCTAAGAGCTTTTCACCTGTCACAAAAATGTCGCTCTTCCTGCTTCGTCTGAACAGAATACTTTCACTTTTAAAACCTAATCAACAGCTTTATGGCGTATATATTACTACCATTAAAGCATTCTGGGAGGGTTTAAAGTTCTTTTAGGATCAGTAGCAAAGAGCAGAAAAATAAACTAAACTTCACTTAGGAAGACTATTCAACTATAACTAAAGCCAGACTATAAGAAAGTTAAATAAGACCTCTTCATTTATAATGTATAACGATGCTTTGTGCTAAAACTAAATATGAAGTCTTGTTGAATTTTCTTAAGCCAAGAATTCTTCAGCTCTATGCAGCTCTTCAATAGTAACAAAAATGTTTTCAAATCTTGATTTTATCTCCAAACACAACTGTCAATTCTTTTCAATAATGCTCTTCGTTTCCACTCACCTTGTCGGTCTTCAGTCTTCCTGCTTAGTCTGAAAGGAAAACTTTGACCTTTCCTTTTTCCTCTGTTAATGAACAACTTTATGGCTGTTGATTTATATTCCACTACTATAAAAGCATTCTGGGAGGGTTCAAGATGAAAAGTTGTTTTTCTATTTTAATGTCCTAAATATGTTTTTGCATTTAAATGAAAACTGACTAACTTAGTTAAATAAATAAATAAGATTTATGATGCTTCACAGATTTAGAAAGACTTGTAAAAGCAGCATATTTCTGCAGCCCTGGAGTCCAGGAGGAGCAGCAGAGGTCAGAATGTGTCGGAGCGCGTTTAACTATTGTCTGTAGTTCCACGCGTGTCCACCGGGTGGCGGTAAAGCATCACGTGATTTCTCCTTTTTGGAACTTCAGCTGCGTTGAGCTTTAAATCGTCACCTGTCGCTCCCTTTAAGCTCTAAACTTTGCGGTTCTGTGTGTAGTTTGTTGGTTTGAATATTTCTGATGAATTCTGATGGCTGAAACTGTCAATGGCCAATAGAAAGTTCGTCCATTTTTCTATTGTGTCACACATTTTCATTATTTATTGTCATTTTTGGGTCTAAACTGGACCAGTTCTGTGAGCTGTTTTGCTTTTTCTGTGCACCAGATGTTCCAGGCAGGTTCCATCATCGGACACAGACGGAGACAGGTCACGTGACAACAGTCAGCCTTTAGTTCTTTATTACAGGAGGATCTGGTTTATATACAGACACGTATCTGCAAAATACTAAAAAGTCTATGAACCCAAAGTACTAAAAAGTCTACATCCACCACACGCGTGTATTAAGTGTTTATACACACGTGTGCGCGTACGTGCACACTGTATATTCATCTAATAACTGTTAGTTTCTAAAACACCAAAGTAGAGTCACTGAGGCACGGCTTCACCTCCTTTACACCGAGGTTTCCCTGAGCAGGTGTGATGAACTGTTGCAGAAGGAAAAGCATGGAACATGTTAATAACCGGACACAACAACACTCAGGTTTATTGTCTGACGGCATCAGTGTCTCTGGTTGCATCTGTCTGAGGAGCATTGTGAAACCAGGAGCAGTGTAAATGAGGGGGGGGCAGTGAGTGGATGCTGCATTCATCAAACACACAATAGTCAGAAGAGAAGAAGGAAGAACAGAAGCCCGTGTTCCTCAGTGTTGGTGTGGAGACGCCTGTTTGGAGGAGCAGGAAGCAGGCTGGACTCTTCCAGCTGGCTTTAATGCCACTTCTCTTCTGAGAACCTCCCAGCAGCTTTCTCTCCACCATCTTTTTACGCTGAAGCTTTTTGATCATTTCAGGTCAGATGTTCTTGGACTGAGGTTAAACATGTTTGTTCTTGTGCTCGGAGCGAACCGACGATCCTCTAAAGTCAGGCATCCTAAAGGTGGATGTTTTCTGAGGCCTGGAGGCTTTAAAGTGGCGCTTTTACCCACTTGTCCTCGTTCTGTTGGAAACTTGATCCAAAAACCTTTTCTGGAGCTTCATGATCTGTTTTTTGAAGGAATGAAATGGTTTCATCAGCGCTGCCGGGGGCTGAGCAGGCTTCATAAATCTGAAGCTCTGAGATCCTTTAAAGATCTCCTGGAATCAGCAGATGGGGGTTTGATCAAAAACTGTCAGAATCAGTCAAGCTATCAAATCTTGACTCAGTCCAAGCGTGAACCAGTCCATCCAGAGCTGATTATGGCTCAGCCAGGAGGAAAGCACGGCCTGGGGGGGTTCATATGGAGCAGGCACACTCTGGCTCTATTGCTACTGAAAACAGCCCTTCAGCACAGCAGCCTGGAATACAGTTCTGGAGAACACCTGTTCCCACAGAACCTGTTTAAAACGGGACCAGTAAAGATGCCCGGCGTGACCACGACCACGGGGAGAGAGGGGGGGGGGGGGGGGGGGGGGCAGAGACAGGCGGTAACGCCGCTGCCCACCGATTCACCTGGAAACAACAACAACCCCAGCAGCTTGGACCCAATATGGCAGCGTGTTCCTCAGAAACGCTCCTCAAACTCTCCCCACAGCTTCATTGCTAAACAGGATTTGGTTTTTTTTGTCCGTGCTAAATGGAAAGTGTTTGTCCTTTGGTGTCCAACAGGACCACGATTTGGATGGATGGATTTTGATGTTATTGAGAATAAAAACAGCTGAAAATGGAAGCGGAGATGTTTCAGAGCACCAGAGTTCAGAAAGAGTTTCTAATCAAACACCGCCTGTTGGGAATGATGAATGGATGCATTTTTATTCATCTGGTGAATAAAAGACTACCTGGTGTTAGACTGATTATTAATTATAATTGTTAGACTGGTGTTGGATTTAAAAAGTCTCAATATTTGCCAAC
>NW_026621998.1:0-23695 GCF_003711565.1 Takifugu flavidus | reverse complement strand
CAACACTTTCTTCAAGGAAAAGGCACATGTGCAGTGAAAAATATTTACCTTTAACTTTTAAACCTTAATGTTCATTTGTTTGAGGCTGATACTTGGTGGTGTCTCATCTTTTGGACGAGTTCATCAATGTTGGGGGTCCGGCTCTGAGCTGAGGAACTCCTCACAATTGAGTGAAGGTGTTCAGCAGGAAGTCCACTTCTGTGTGATGTTTTGTTCAGCTTCATCAAAGAAAGCAGTTGTTCCCGCAGGTCTGTGCTGCCCAACACAGGCAACGTTGGAGCAGCCTGGATGTGTGTCGGGGAGGAAACGGGCAAACTCCGCAGCACCCACTGCCCCATGTGTTGCCTTCAGGGCATCACTGCATTGGAGCTCAATCACCTCCATTTGGAGCTTTGGTGCTGAGCTTTCCACCTCAACCTCAAACGGACGGCTGAGCAGTTCAAACCTGCTTTTTGGTGCTTTTAAGTCAGTGACTCGGCGTGGGAAGTCAGCGGCGAGAACACTCATTTAATCAGCAAACTGTGCGCTCGGGAACACGCTGGTAGAGAGCTTCTCTTTCAGGGTCTGGCAGCTGGGAAAGTGGCTCAAGTTTCCTTTGTGCATCTGTGCCTCCCACAGAGTGCGTTTGGTTCTAAAGGCCTTCACTGTACTGTACATATCAGAGGGGACACCACCCCGACCCTGCAGCTGCAGCTTCATTGCATTCAGATGACTCGGAATGTCCCACAGAAAAGCCGTTTCACACAAGAACCTGGCAGGTGCTCCGTCTGTTGTCCAACCCACCAGTTTTTCCCGAGGCAGCTCCATCTCATTTCCACATCTTGACACCTCTTCATACAAATCCTGTCCTGTGGTTGTGCCGTGCACAGGACGTATCGCCAGAAACTCCTCTGTCACGTTGAGGCTGGAGTGCCCTCTAATGTCGCTGCTCTCATCCACAGCCAGGGAAGATGCCATGAAATCTTTCCCCTTTTTCTCCAGCTGCTCTTTTAGATTGAGGGACAACAATGGTGTTTCTGCTCAGGCTCCCGTTTCAAAAGAGTTGCCTTTTGTCTGGGCAAACTTGCTCACAAACTTTAAGCATGCAGTGTTTGAGGAAATCCCCCTCTGGAAATGGCCGGGCTGATTGAGCGATCTCTTCTGCCAGAATCAAACTGGCCTTGACAGCAGCCTCGCGTTGAGATTTGGCTTTTCTGAACAGAGCCTGTCCAGATTTGAGGCCTGGTTTTAACTCCTCAACCTTCTGTAGCTTTTGTTCCATGTCCATATTCTTGTCTTTGTCCGCGTGGTTAGCTTCATGATGCCATCTCAGATGATATTCTTTCATTACCGCCACCCTTTCTCCACTCAGAAGACACCCAGGTTCCCAGCTGCCTCCGTGAACATGTGCTCCCACTCCCACCTTGTTTGAACCCCCGGTTCTCAGTGTCCACCTTCCCTTTTGCCATTTTATGGGTATCTGAAAGTTAACTTTTGCTGTTATGCTAATGACTACTGATAAATAATGAAATGAAGCCACCTCCCGCTCAGACTGTCACCGTTGCATTGTGGGAAATGTAGTATTGGCCTGTGTAAAACATCTGCGGCCTGTGGGCCGGTTCTAATAATAAATCAATATCATCCCGGGGGCCATAGAAAACCCTCGACCTTGACTCTGACATATGAGCTTTAAATGATTTCTTTTGACTCCCATTTATTTGGCTGTTTGGATATCATCTTTGCTAGTGTGTGTGTGCACGCTCTATGGAACTGGCATAAAGGATGTTAAAATTAGTCTAAATTAAATAAAAATTCATCCATTCATCATTCCCAACAGGCGGTGTTTGATTAGAAACTCTTTCTGAACTCTGGTGCTCTGAAACATCTCCGCTTCCATTTTCAGCTGTTTTTCTTCTCAATAACATCAAATCATCCATCCATCCAAATCGTGGTCCTGTTGGACCACCAAAGGACAAACACTTTCCATTTAGCACGGACAAAAAAACCCAAATCCTGTTTAGCAATGAAGCTGTGGGGAGAGTTTGAGGAGCGTTTTGAGGAACACGCTGCCATATTGGGTCCAAGCTGCTGGGGTTTTTGTTGTTTCCAGGTGAATCGGTGGGCAGCGGCGTTACCGCCTGTCTCTGCCCCCCCCCCCCCCCTCTCTCCCCGTGGTCGTGGTCACGCCGGGCATCTTTACTGGTCCCGTTTTAAACAGGTTCTGTTGGGAACAGGTGTTCTCCAGAACTGTATTCCAGGCTGCTGTGCTGAAGGGCTGTTTTCAGTAGCAATAGAGCCAGAGTGTGCCTGCTCCATATGAACCCCCCCAGGCCGTGCTTTCCTCCTGGCTGAGCCATAATCAGCTCTGGATGGACTGGTTCACGCTTGGACTGAGTCAAGATTTGATAGCTTGACTGATTCTTACAGTTTTGGATCAAACCCCCATCTGCTGATTCCAGGAGATCTTTAAAGGATCTCAGAGCTTCAGATTTATGAAGCCTGCTCAGCCCCCGGCAGCGCTGATGAAACCATTTCATTCCTTCAAAAAAGCAGAACATGAAGCTCCAGAAAAGGTTTTTGGATCAAGTTTCCAACAGAACGAGGACAAGTGGGTAAAAGCGCCACTTTAAAGCCTCCACGCCTCAGAAAACATCCACCTTTAGGATGCCTGACTTTAGAGGATCGTCGGTTGCTCCGAGCACAAGAACAAACATTTTTAACCTCAGTCCAAGAACATCTGACCTGAAATGATCAAAAACCTTCAGCGTAAAAAGATGGTGGAGAGAAAGCTGCTGGGAGGTTCTCAGAAGAGAAGTGGCATTAAAGCCAGCTGGAAGAGTCCAGCCTGCTTCCTGCTCCTCCAAACAGGCGTCTCCACACCAACACTGAGGAACACGGGCTTCTGTTCTTCCTTCTTCTCTTCTGACTATTGTGTGTTTGATGAATGCAGCATCCACTCACTGCCCCCCCCCCCCTCATTTACACTGCTCCTGGTTTCACAATGCTCCTCAGACAGATGCAACCAGAGACACTGATGCCGTCAGACAATAAACCTGAGTGTTGTTGTGTCCGGTTATTAACATGTTCCATGCTTTTCCTTCTGCAACAGTTCATCACACCTGCTCAGGGAAACCTCGGTGTAAAGGAGGTGAAGCCGTGCCTCAGTGACTCTACTTTGGTGTTTTAGAAACTAACAGTTATTAGATAAATATACAGTGTGCACGTACGCGCACACGTGTGTATAAACACTTAATACACGCGTGTGCATGGATGTAGACTTTTTAGTACTTTGGGTTCATAAACTTTTTAGTATTTTGCAGATACGTGTCTGTATATAAACCAGATCCTCCTGGAATAAAGAACTAAAGGCTGACTGTTGTCACGTGACCTGTCTCCGTCTGTGTCCGATGATGGAACCTGCCTGGAACATCTGGTCCACAGAAAAAGCAAAACAGCTCACAGAACTGGTCCAGTTTAGACCCAAATGACAATAAATAATGAAAATGTGTGACGCAGTAGAATAATGGACGAACTTTCTATTGGTCATTGACAGTTTCACTCATCAGAATTCATCAAAAATATTCAAACCAACAAACTACACACAGAACCGCAAAGTTTAGAGTTTAAAGGGAGCGACAGGTGAAGATTTAAAGCTCAACGCACTGAAGAAGTTCCAAAAAGGAGAAATATCATGTGGTGCTTTACCGCCACCCGGTGGACCCGCGTGGGACTGCAGACAATAGTTAAACGCGCTCCGACACATTCTGACCTCTGCTGCTCCTCCTGGACTCCAGGGCTGCAGAAATATGCTGCTTTTACAAGTCTTTCAAATCTGTCAAGCATCATAAATCTTATTTATTTAACCAGGTTGAATAATGGTGGAGAATGGTGTCCGAAAAGCGTCTTTATTTTAAAGTGAACAAGAACAGTTCGGTCCGCGTTCACAGAGAGGCGGAGAGACCTCGAGAGAGTCCAAAACAAGTCCGGAGGAAAACTCTCAAAAATAGTCAAGCCACAGAAGTCAGGGTTTGGTGATGAGGACGAAAACACTCCGCCGCTGGCAGACGGGAGTTCTGTCCTTAAATCTAACGGGAGATTGAAGAGAGACCGCAGGTGCGTGTGTCTGCGGGGCCAGCTGTGGCTGATGAGCGGCTCCTCCACGCCCCCTGCAGGTAGACACCAGCAACAACGGTCCCAGAAACTGGGAACCCAACAAACCAGTTTAATCAAAGTATTCCTTTCAGACTAAGCAGGAAGACTGAAGACCGACAAGGTGAGTGGAACGAAGAGCATTATTGAAAAGAATTGACAGTTGTGTTTGGAGATAAAATCAAGATTTGATTCAACTAGACTTCATATTTAGTTTTAGCACAAAACATCGTTATACATTATAAATGAATCGGTCTTATTTAACTTTCTTATAGTCTGGCTTTAGTTATAGTTGAATAGTCTTTCTAAGTGAAGTTTAGTTTATTTTTCTGCTCTTTGCTACTGATCCTAAAGGAACTTTAAACCCTCCCAGAATGCTTTAATGGTAGTAATATATACGCCATAAAGCTGTTGATTAGGTTTTAAAAGTGAAAGTATTCTCTTCAGACGAAGCAGGAAGAACGACATTTTGTGACAGGTGAAAAGCTCATAAGTTATTAGAACTGTTCAACAGTCCAGGTTACAGCTGGATATTTTGGTATTATTTAAGACAATAAACTTTAAAAATAATTAAATAAATCCACACAGGATCACAGGACACCAACAGGATTTTGGGTTCATGTTGCACGTTTTCTCACAGTGGTTTATTGTTCTATGTTGTGGAACCACTGTGAAAGAAATGCAGGAGTGGGTGTCATTTCTTTATCTATTTTAAATAGAGCAGTGATCTTTGAGGACTTGGATCATAGAAATAATTGAAGAGGGGAACAAATGAGGGAAGTTAAAAAGTCCTGACTAGCATGTTTATGTAGCACCAGATAATTTAGTGGCTGAGCTGAAGACAGTCCTTTCACCATGTTGGCCTGTGGAAAACCAGTGTTGTGGGCCCGATGGACCAGCGTCCCCGTCGTTGCTGGACCACCGTTGGCCACCAGTTGGGTTTTGGGATCAAAGTGGGGGCGTTTCCTGTATCCGGTTCTCCTCACGGATCCATGACTACAACATGTTGCTGCAAGTGCAGAGACGTTTGCTCTGGAAAGAACTTTAGAGCACATTCAGTGCTGCAGGATGAGGGGCTGGAAAAGGTGCCAGTTCTTTTCTCACTGCAGGGAACAGTTAAAAAAAGCAGCTTAAACTCTGAAAACATGAAAATGATACAGAGACATCATTGATTTATTGATTCAGTTGTTATCCAGAATGGATTAGAAATGTTCCTGTTTGATAAAAATGCAGTGAATTGGGATTATTGAACTACAACCTCTCCAGATTATTTACCTTCATCACAGTCTCATCACTATTTCTGATGTTTCCTCAGGATGGACGAGGACAGAGCAGAGTCCACAGTGCCCAGCTGTGTGTCCCTGAAGAGTGACCAGTCCAAAGGTGTACCAATAACCTTCAGAAGTTCAGAGGAAATGTAAGAAAACTAAAGCGTGATGATGTGTTTGTGTGGCAGCTGTTAGTCACATTAACAGCAGCAGGTTGTGAGTTTATTATTGGAGATGTTTAACACTTAAACCTCAGACAGTCATAGAGTTACAGACTTAATGTGAATATTGTTGATTAGAAACAAGAATCAGGTTTAAACTGAAAGATGAATTCAGACATAAATGCTGGAACAATATTGAGTCTTGATCAGGTTCTTTCATCCTATAAATCAAAGGACTAATAGAGATGTGTTTCATAGTGAGAGGGGGGAGCACATCCTATCAAACTGGGACCAGTCAGCTCCACCAGGAGAGTCCTCTTGTTCACAATCTGGAAGCAGATCTGGAGATGCTGAAATGAAGCCCAAACAAAGTAAAACTGTTCAATATGAGATTTAATTTGTGATGTCATGAATTTGTAGTTGTGTTGATGATTTATTATAGATGGAAATCATTGGTTTACTTATGTTCAGGAGGTGATCTGCAGGAGGTGATAGAAGGTCATAAGATGAGTCTGAAGAGAAGATGTGAACATGTGACTGAAGGAACTAATGAAGCAGGAAGTGGAACCCTGCTGAACAAGATCTACACTGAGCTCTACATCACTGAGGGACAAAGTGAGGAGGTGGACACACAACATGAGGTGAGACAGCTTGAGAGAACCTCCAAGAAGAACATCCAGGACACTCCAATCAAGTGCCAGGACATCTTCAAAGTCTTATCTGAGCAACAGAGACACATCAGAGTGGTTCTGACCAACGGTGTCGCCGGCGTTGGAAAAACCTTCTCAGTGCAGAAGTTCAGTCTGGACTGGGCAGAAGGTTTGGAGAACCAGGACATCAGTCTGGTGCTTCCGCTCTCATGGAGGGAGCTGAACTTGATCAGAGATGAGCAGCACAGTCTTCTCTCACTGCTTCATGTTTTCCATCCAACATTACAGAAGAATAGAGCAGAAGATCTGACTGTCTGGAAACTTCTGTTCATCTTTGATGGCCTGGATGAAAGCAGATTTTCACTGCGTTTCAACAAGCATCAGGTCATCTCTGATGTCACACAAGTATCGTCAGTTGAGGTGCTCCTGGTGAACCTCATCCAGGGGAACCTGCTTCCCTCAGCTCTCATCTGGATCACCTCCAGACCTGCAGCAGCCCATCAGATTCCTCCCTCATGTGTTGACAGGATCACAGAAGTACGAGGCTTCACTGACTCCCAAAAGGAGGAGTACTTCAGGAGGAGGTTCAGTGATGAAGATCTGTCCCAGAGAATCATCTCACACATCAAGGCCTCCAGGAGCCTCCACATCATGTGTCTGATCCCAGTTTTCTGCTGGATCACTGCTATAGTTCTGGAGGACATGATGACCAGAGACCAGAGAGGAGAGCTGCCCCAAACCCTGACTGACCTCTACTCACACTTCCTGATGGTTCAGATAAAGAGGAAGAAGCAGAAGTATGGAGGAAAGCAGAGACCAGAGGAACTGACTAAGGCTGATAAAGAACTCCTTCTGAAGTTGGGTCGGCTGGCGTTTGAACATCTGGAGAAAGGAAACATCATGTTCTACTCAGAAGACCTGAAGCGATGTGGACTGGACGTCTCCGAGGTGTCGGTGTACTCAGGAGTTTGTACAGAGATCTTCAAGAGAGAGAGTGTGATCTTCCAGAAATCAGTCTACTGCTTTGTTCATCTGAGCATTCAGGAGTTTCTGGCTGCCGTCTACATGTTCCACCGTTACACCAGGAAAGACACAGCGGTTATAAATCAGTTCCTAAAATATTCGAAACCAAACCACTTTTCCGGTTTGCTGGGTTGTTTACAAATAAACATCCAGCCACATCTCTTGATGACTTCCTCAGGAGAGCACTAATGAAATCTCTTGAAAGTGAAAATGGCCACCTGGACTTGTTTGTTCGCTTCCTTCATGGTCTCTCTCTGGAGTCCAATCAGAGGATCTTGGGTGGACTGTTGGATCAGAGGACAGCCACCCAGAAACCATCCAGAAGGTCCTCAACAACCTGAAGGAGCTGAACAGTGATGAAATCTCCCCAGACAGAAGCATCAACATCTTCCACTGTCTGATGGAGATGAAGGATCAGTCAGTCCATCAGGAGATCCAAGAGTTCCTGAAGTCAGAGAAGAAATCAGAGAGGAGACTGTCAGAGATCCACTGTTCAGCTCTGGCCTACCTGCTGCAGATGTCAGAGGAGGTTCTGGATGAGCTGAACCTGCAGCAGTACAACACCTCAGATGAGGGACGACGTCGCCTGATTCCAGCTGTGAGGAACTGCAGGAAGTTCCAGTAAGTAAAGATTTTTGGGGCCAGACATCGGCGTTTAAATCAAGCGAGTGGATCATGTCAGGTAGCAATACCCCCTCCAGTGGTCATTCCTTCAATTCTTTATCTCCATTGCAGCGTCCATAAATTAAAAAAAACAACAATTCATCCAGAAATGTTCAACACTGGCTGGATATAAGTTCAAAGGTCAATCCAGACAAACCAACATAAGGCAGGAATAATAGGAGCCACAAGTTAACTGACTATCATGAAATTACTGTCATGTCATTAAATAACTTTTGTTTGTTTGTATACATCGTATTCAAACGACAGAAAAACACATTTTAACTAATGACACGTGACTATTTTGCTTCATTTGTTCAACGTAAAAACAGCCGGCCTCGTTGGTTTAAATGGGTGTTTTAGGTCTTTGTGGCGGTTCCGTTTGGAGCCTTTATGTGACCCACAAAGTTGTTTGAGCCTTTCCACACCCGTTAGGTGGCAACTTCATCACTAGCAACAAAAGGTGCAGTGAAAATGATTTGAAGGGAAACAGGCAGATATAACAGAAGCTGAGGGCAATCGATGCAACCAGAGACTCTGATGTCATCGATCGGATCGCTGAATTAAGACTTGACGCACGATCCTACAAATTGGATGAAATGCAAAATATCCAAAGAGCCGATAGACAGATAAAAAGATGCACGTTTCTTTAAACCATTTGCTATAATCATTTTAAATATTGAGTAATTATGAGCTGTTCTAAAATAAGACAAATGTAAGAATAATTCAGTTGCATTTCAGATCTGATGGTCGTTCAAACTGTTGCTCTACGGTGTTGAATTTAGCTTTTCCAGGAAATGAGCTACATTTGTGTTGAGGTAGATTCTCAGATAAGTTGATTAGAAATCCCAAAGTTTGACTCACTATTTTTGTTTCATACACAACAGACTGGCTGGTAGTTTTCTTTCAACGAGTCATTGGGAAGTTGTGGCCTCAGCAATGACGTCAAACCCTTCTCATCTACGGGAGCTGAACTTAAGCTGGAACAAAAACCTGACAGATGCCGACGTGAAGTTACTGTCTTCTGCAATGATGCATCCAACTGCAGACTGGAGACGCTCAGGTCAGTCAGAGATGATCCAGTACTTTCCCAGGTGTAACTAGTTAGACAATAAATGTTTCCATGTTTGATCTTTGTTATAAACGTAGTGTTACAGTTCTCAGAAAAAAGACCACACAGGACAGATTTGCAGTATTAAATTGGTTGTGGAAATCTGTCCCATGTGAGGATGGTCATCAATGACTAGAAAGGAAGTATCAGTTGTAGATTTGTCTTGTTTTATTTTAGGCTGGCCACAAAACCGCCTAAACATTCAGACCAATCAAAAATGGTTCTTCCTGTCTTTTAAAGATCAGAAGGAAAACTAGAAAACCCAAAAAGAAAGCTGCTGCAGTGTGCCATGCCCCTTCTCTCCTGAGAAAAGCCATCCCAAAAAAGAGAAAAGCCCAAGTGTGAAGTGAGCCCCCTGTTAAACCTTGGTACCGAAAGCCTGCAGTCATTCTCATCTTAGGTGGCTTCATTCCAGCCAGAAGCCCAAACCTGCCTCCCTCTTAAAGGGGCAGCAGGTCAGTCCAACCACAGAAACCTTCATGAAGATCTGAAGCTTTCAGCATCCACAATTGTTGCACCTCACTTCCATTGGAGTCCAAATCAGAAGTCAACAAGTTGATTCTACACCGATTCTACACAATGCAACCATTTTAAAAAGGTTTCCATCCATAAGTTTTCACACATTTTTAGATAAATCTGTTTGTTCATCGCCTCCTTCTTTTGTAATGGTCATGAAAGAAAATGACCTTATTTGAGTTTTTCTCCTCACAAATATGACTTTCTATGAACGATGCAATAAATGCAGCTTGCAATCTAAGACAATATGGAAGTATGTGTCTATAATAGTAGTGGAAGTAGCTCATAAAATAATACATTTGCTCTTCTCATCGAATCTCTCTATGTTATTAAAGAAAAACCTGCTCTTAGTCAACAACATCTAAGACATCAACCAAAAATCCTAATTTTCTACAATCTAATCTAAAACAGTAGAGAAGAGTCTTTCTGCAGAGACACTGGTGGCAGGAATGCAGAAGTATCACCTGCTCAACTTGGAAGGTGGAGCAGAAACCACCAGCTGAGAAGGTCCTGAGCAAGAGGAAGTGGTGGAGAACCATGAAACTTGCTCAGCTCCAGCTCAGCTCCAGAGACGGGCTGAGCTGGAGCTGTGGCACCAGGTATCGCCCAGAAGAGCCTCCAACAAACAAGCTCTTCTCTTGGGAGGAGAGGGCTTTGAATCTCAGCTCAGTGTGCTTGTCTCTAGTAGGTGGCAGCTGCACCTTTTCCTGAGCTCCTTGTTGATGCCCTGAGGGGAATTGATGCTCCTGCAATGTTTTCTGGCAGCATTGAGCTTGCAGTGGGGCAATCAAACACACTGTGGGGTGGCTCTCTTTCCTTCTCTCACCTGGAGAACAAGTGACACCAGCTGCCAATCATTGTTGGAGAAATGTGCAGTCAGGGGAACGATGCGTCCAGACTATAGCCCCCCTTCCAGCATCCAGCAGTGTCTAAAACCTTTGATTTGGTTTCACCAGAGAGTGTAGGGATTGCAGGGTCGCTGCAGCATCGCCCACAAGCTATCAGGAGTGGGTCGCTTTGTCCCAGCTCCTGACAAGAGTTGAGTGCTATTGAGAAATGTGGTCTCACAAACTTGGAAGGTATTTTGACCCCCACACACTTTACATACGCTGTAGATCTTGTCCAACCGCCCTGAAAGAACCCAAAATAGGAACATACGGCAGATAAGCCGGTGCAGGACCAGAGGTTTGTTGCTTGTAAGCTGTGTTTTGCTCTGGTACATGTTGATTTTTATTTGTCTTCTCTCAAAATAATTGTTATTTTAGTCTATGGGACTGCAGTTTATCCAAGACCAGCTGTGATTCTGTGGCCTCAGCTCTGAAGTACAACCTCTCCCATCTGAGGGTTCTGGACCTGAGCTACAACACGTTGCAGGATTCAGGAGTGAAGCGGCTCTGTTCTGGACTGGAGAGTCCAAACTGTAAACTGGAGAGGCTCAGGTCAGTCTTCATTTTTCTACCTATATGCCAGCTGCTAAGATGGTGAAGTGAGGCTGTTCTCAACACTGCTGTGATGCACCACATTAAAAAGATTCCTTGTAATATCATGAATTCAGGTCTGACCCAACTAAGAACTAACGTAGGTTTAGTACTGATGCAGATAACATGCAGACCTACACCGTATAACCTCATCCTGCATTTTTCAGATTAGAATACTGCAGTTTATCAGAGATCAGCTGTGGCTCTCTGGCCTCGGCGCTGAGGTCCAATCCCTCCCATCTGAGGGTTCTGGACCTGAGTGAGAACAAGCTGCAGGATCCAGGAGTGAAGCTGCTCTGTGGTTTTCTCCACTTTCCAAACTGCCGACTGGAAACTCTGAGGTAAACACCATTCTCAAAAATGTCCATTATTCCATCCGAGGGTCCTCACACTTTCTGAGTGTGTGTGTTGTGCCCAGTTCCTTCAGGAGGGAGGGCCACACGGGGACCACTTATTCATGATAAATTGATTTAAGGACAATGAAAAAGCCGACAGATGGTCACCAAAATTAGACAAAACTAGGTGAGGGTGCCTGGTAGACACCAGCCAACGAGGAGGGAGATGGTGAGGGAGACAGGAAGTCATCTAAGACAGGTTGTGCCTTTAAAGATGAGCCACAGGTGAGATGGATCTCCATGATGAGATGGGAGGGAAAGAGGTGGGAGAACCTGGGAAGAGTGAGGGCCAGAACAATATATATTCTCCTTTGGAACAGTGCAAACCTGAGAGGTTGGAATTGTGGTCATTACATATTACTATCATTTTTTAACCTGTAACTAAATTAAATATTTACAGATCATGCCTTTGATTAACCTTTCAGATTAATACTGGTTTCACTTATAACCTTATAAAAGTTTCCCTTCTTTATTTAGATTAAGGAGCTGCAGTTTATCAGAGATCAGCTGTGGCTCTCTGGCCTCGGCGCTGAGGTCCAATCCCTCCCATCTCAGAGAACTGGACCTGAGTGGGAACCAGCTGCAGGGTTCAAGAGTGAAGCTGCTGTCTGCTCTCGTAGAGAATCCAGACTATGGGCTGGAGACATTGAGACAGTAGCTGGTTGAAGCCAGTCAACTCCCGCTCATCTGCTGCATCACTCACTGACCACTGGTGAAGAACATCTGTGGAAACATCTGCCGTCTACTCCCTCCATAGATGAAAAATTCAGTTTTTAAAAAGCGCTGGTGGACTTTCAGGAGATCAGTCGATGGTCGACAAAGCAGAAGCAGCTTCGCCTTGAAGTTAAATTAGTTCCTGGTATCACACAATGCATCTTTCTAAAGTTCTAAATGGCTCCTCGGCCACTCTCATGAGCATGAAAACATTCTCTTGTCTCTTCAAATGTCTGTATTATACGTTACTATTTTACATCATGCCTTCAGAATTGTTAGATCCATTATGTTAAAGTTATCTCTTATTTGCTTTTGCCTTGTTATATTCCTTATTCTTGTTATATTGTCTCTCATTACTTAATGTTTCTTATTATTTGCTAATGCTTAATGTTCATGATGCTTGATATGTCAACTCGAACTTCTCTGGTCGAGGGCGACAGAAATGCGGCGGCTGTTGGAGAAGTGGCCTTGACTGGAGACAGAGCTGCAGAGCATGACACAGGAGATGTTCTCTTAATCTGTCTGATATTGAAGAATGTGCTGTGCGTGTGCTAAGCTAATCAAAACAGTGAAGCCCTACGTATAATCTCACCATTATGATTTACAGTCTCTTGCTCTGTTGGAGACCTGCTATCTTGTGTTTTCCCCCTCCCTTAGACACATTTGACTTCTGTAACTAGGGACCTCCTAATCTCAATAAAACAAGGATGGTGGGAGGTGTGCGTCAGAACGTGTTGGAGATCTGTAACTGAGCACATCTCTCCGTTCTCCTTGCAAGTAAATTCCAAACTGTTGTCTTTGCCTCATTTGTTTTTCTCGTGTTTCAGGTTGTTTGAACCTAACATTTTGGTCCTTCGAGCCGGATTCCAACACACCTGAAGGGTCCGGTGGGTGAGGCTGAACCTCAGGAAAGATCGTGGCCACGGCAGGCCGCCTCAAAGCGACCTATGATACCCTTTCCGGGACTGGGCTTCAGCTCACTGATTGGACCCTGATGGTTGACGGAATTCCAGGAGGAAAAGGCAACAGTGGTGAGCATGTCTTGAATTCAAAAGTGTGTGTGTGTGATGATTGTCGGGGACTTAATGTAAAAATTGCGATAGACACTAAGGCAGTGTTTTGGGAGAGAGGAACCCGAAAGTCCTCTGTAAGACGCAATGAGAAACAAACCCTGTGAATACTAGTCAATGGCAGGTAAATATGAGTACTAAGGGAAGTACCAAGGCAGGGCGAGGGAGTCCTGGCCACGTGAAAAAGAAATTAAGTCACGACAAATCATCCAGAGTGATTGTGAGTGTGAAAGGATTGTTAAATACCACTAGGTATTTTCAATCATACCAAAACAGTGGGACTGTAAGTGATGAGGCCCTTGTGGATGCAGAGGCAAGACTCTCCACTCCAAAGAGTTGAAGTGAGAAGTACCACAACGGTTTGATTAATTATCACCCCACTGAGATCAACATCCCAGTTTTAGGTCACCCTATGTGCAAGACTGGACCAAATTCTTAATAAAAAACAACAACAACAAAAAAACGGTAAATTAGGATAAGGCTAACTCATAAAATAAAAAAAATAATAAAAAAATCGTAATAAAAAGCAGATTGAAAAGTAGAGCTAAGAGTAAAAATCGAAATCCTCAAAAAGAAAAAAAAAAAAAAAAAATGGGGACAAGTAAAAGTAAACAAAGGCCCAGAGATGAATTGCGGTGTAAGGATTGGAAATTCATCGACGGACAAAATCCAAAGAAACTCGCGTATTTAGACAAGTGGATAACTGATTATGGGTTCAAAGGACAGCTAAATTCGCAACAAATAACAGCCCTACAAGATGAAATAAAAGAGCGAACTAAAAATAATCCGAAAAAGATGAAAAAATGCGGTTATGAGGATACTGAGTTTTGGTTACAGTTAGCGTTAAGGAGAGAGAAGGGACAAAGTAAGTCGAAAATGGAGGCAAAGGAGGGAAAGGACGAGGTTGAGAACAAACAGTTAATGTTTCACAGGAAAGAGGATGATGAGACAGGCGCAGTGAGCAGACGCGCGCACAGACAGACAGAGCAGGAAACAGAGAAGTCGGCAGAGAAAGGGGAAGCGGAAGTAGAACAGAGAGCAGCAGGGGTGGGAGGCTTGGACCCTGACCTTCGTGAATCGTGTGCATTGCCACCAACATATACACCACAGACATTAGACCCTCCACCCACTGATACACTTAGAATTACACGCTCAGCTCACCCCCATGGGTATGTGTGGTCAAAAGCATTAGGACAAGCACTGACTCCAGCAGTCCCAAAATTGAATAATCTAAGTGAAACGAGCACTCCTCCAATGGAAGATATGTACCCCATGATTGAAGTAGCTAATCCAAATGCTGAAACGAACCAACCTGTAATGCTAGTCTATAGAACTTGGACAATGGAGGATGTTAAAAAAGCCATAGAAGGTGTGCCTTCCCATAAGGAAGACATAGAACTCTTTATAGAAGGTATGGAAAATGTGAGAAGAGCCTATCACCTTAATGGTGCAGAGGTTCAACAGATCTGGATGACAGCTCTGGGTTCTAACTGGACTCATGTAAGAGGAGACTGGAATCCAAAACAAAATAATGAGGTGCTGAAACATGATGATGGTGAATTGACAAACAGAGTCAATGCTCTTGTATTAAGAACTCGAAATCGTTTCGCTAAGAGAGCAAATTATGTGGAAATTAACCGTGTTAAACAAAGAGAGGATGAGCTTTTCAAAGAGTATCAAGCCAGAATGACTAAAGTTTTCAGAGCAAACAGCGGACTGCATGATGACAACAACGGTGACATGATCCATTATGAACGACGAAGATATTTTCTAGAAGATGAAATCATGGCTGATGTCCTTTTGACACAGGAAGAGGAAGATTGGCTTGAAGAAATACCCACAAAATTGTGGTCAGTAGGACCCTCTGATGTAGGATTAATTAAAGGAGTATTACCAGTACAAATTAGACCTAAAAGCGAGTACAGGCCTCGTGTGAGGCAATATCCATTAAAAACGGATGCTCGTGAGGGCATCAAACCTGTAATACATGATCTAATCACAGCAGGAGTTCTCGTTAAATGTGATGATTCACCATGTAATACTCCCATTTTTCCAGTAAAGAAACAAACCCCATCTGCAGGATGGCGCCTGGTTCAGGACTTACAGGCCGTAAATGATGCAGTAATACAGAGAGCTCCCTGCGTTCCAGATCCATATACGCTCCTGAATTCTTTAGATCCAAAAGCTAAAGTTTTTACTGTAGTTGATATCAGCAATGCCTTTTTTTCTGTACCTGTTGATAAAGACAGTCAGTTTTGGTTTGCATTCACATATGAAGGCAAACGTTACACTTACACCAGATTACCCCAAGGTTATTGTGAAAGCCCAACTATTTATTCTCAGATGATGACAGCAAGTATGGCTAATTTCACCCTCCCAGTGGGAGTCAAGTATTGATTTATGTAGATGATGTTTTATTAGTATCTGAAACCTTAGAAGCATGTAAAATAGACACCATAGCACTTCTTAAACATTTAGCAGAAGAAGGCCATAAAGTAAGCAAAAGTAAACTACAGCTGTGCAAAACTGAAGTAAAGTACTTGGGTCACAACCTGAGTGCAGGAGGAAGAACTATCATAGAAGGCCATAAAACAGCTATTTTGCAAGCTCCAAAACCACAAACTAAAAAGCAAATGATGTCCTTTTTAGGACTAACTAATTATTGCCGCAACTGGGTGCCAAATTATGCTGAAATTACAGCACTGTTGCAAAAAATGATGTATGAAGAAGATTTAAAAATGACTTCTTCACTAAAATGGACTGAAAACGCAGCAAAGGCCTTCCGTGACATGAAGAAGCTTTAGTGTCGAGCACAGCTTTAGCCTTGCCAGATTACAGCAAACCTTTGGTTCAGATGGTTGATTGCAAAGGACATTTTATGACCTCGGTCTTAGCTCAACAATGTGGGACTAAAATGAAACCAATAGCATATTTCTCGTCTAAACTTGACCCTGTAGCATGTGCTCTTCCACACTGTGTGAAAGCTGTAATCGCAACATCTATGGCTGTGGAAACGAGTGCTTCTATAGTGTTGTTTATACTTAGCCATTAATTAAGTAGGTTATAACTTAGCCATAATTAAGTTAAGAAAATAGGAAATTGTGTTGTGTGTGAATGGAGGACTAAGCCATTGAAAGAGTTGATAGGAGAACTCTGCTAGTCCTGTGTTTTATTATTTTGCCATAAGAAAACGAAGTACTGGTGATCAGGGGACAAAGGACGGGTTTCATCCCTTAAAACTAACACCGCTGTGCAGATAGTGCACAGTAGAAGGCCGTGTTGGTGTCCTCCCTTTGACTGTGTGTGTGCCAGAGAACTTTTCTGTGAGACCACATAGTACAAAATGCCGCTGTTCAAGAAAAAGGATGTCGAACTTGAGGGGGATGAAAAGTTTGTGGAAGGAGATGCAGAAGGTTCGAGGAAAAATAAGTCAGGAAAGGTGGAGAAGAAAGTTGAATCTTTCAGGCAAACTCTGCACTACAGATATTCTGGAGTTGCAGACAAACCTGGAAATTGAGAAAGTAAGTTGAGAGACATATAGATGGAACAAAGTAAGTTGAGAGATATAGCCATAGGAAAGACATAGGAAAGACATAGGAAAGGCACAAAACAGATGACGGAGAACCACGTGACTGCCAAGAATTAGCTGAACAAACTGCAAAAAGTAGAAGTGATTTAGGGTTTCTCTTGGGTTTCTCCTCCAGGAGCCATCTGATGAAGCCAAACGGGTGAGTTCCACTCCTCAGGACAAGTCTGCGGCCATGAGGGAGGACCTCGTACGGCAGAACGCTTTGGCCGTCATCCGGCAATGAGGGGGGGATCCCTCAGATAAGATGGAGGTGCAGGGAGACTATGTCCTGCAGTTTGGTAAATATAAAGGGAAGTCATTCAGATGGCTTTTGCAGAATGACGTAGGATACACCGTGTATCTGATCAAGAACGTGCAGAGCGAGGAGGCAGCAGGTCTCTGTATGGCTGACAGCCACAGTAAGGACAGCCTCCAGTCATTTGTGAGTTATGCCCTCAGTTTCCAAGAAATCCAGGCTCTCCTCACTTATGAGGCCGGAAGAGGGGATGGAGTGACTGCCTCATCTGAAGACGACCAGCTGGTTGGATTTGGTGCCCGAGCCAAGAGCAGGTGGAAGGAGATCTGGGACAGCAGAGGTGATGGCTATGCTGACTTTGTCATAGTCAGGCGCTGCGTTCCAGACACACGAATGTCCAGGTTGCAGCAGAACCTGCTGAAGAGGCAGCAGCCCACCACATCTTCCACACCTGCTGAGCATCCCATGAAGGCCCCAGCTGAGCCCCTGGGTATGCTAATTCCTTCATGTGACAAGTTCAACTTTGGGAAAAGGTTTTTTTCTTTTCTACTAATAACCTGTAGCCGGTATTTTTGTCTTTAACACAGCCATGGAGGAGGACGTGGAGATGGAAAGGGAGATGCTGAGCATCCATAACTCTGATCTGCAAGTCCAGAGCTGCAAATACACCGTTACCACATTTATTTCATGTCAGACAAACAAAGTCCATGCCGTATCTGATTTCTGTTGTTTTTCTTTTCATCTGTGTGCAGATGCTATGCCAGTAGCAGCAGCCGCCCTGCCGAGAGTGCCACCAGGAGCAAAGACAGGTTTCTGAAAAATAGGTTTCAGAGCTGGAGTTCCGTTCCTTTCCATGAAGAATTCCTCTCCAAATCTGAAACTTATCTTATTATTTTTGTGTTCTTGATGTTCGGCCGAGTTCCTTTAATATTACTCTTCATATGTTGGTGTGATAATAACCGTCGTGAGGACTATGAATTGATCCGTGCAATGATGAACTGATATTGACTATGAGGAGGAGGGTAAGTGTTTGTTTTTGTTCTCTTTGCATGCTTCGTTGAAAAACAGTTTCCTTTTCTTTTATTTAGGGCTGATGAACAACCTGATGTCTCTGTAATGTCCAGCTGACTGTTCTTTCCATGTTGTCATCAGGTGAAGTGACTGTAATTTCTTAATAGCAAGTCTGCACTTGTTTTCAGGACCTGACTCTTGCACGGCACAGACCTCTGACGGCAGAGTGCCTCCTTTGACGGACTCTACCCAAGACCAAAAGAGTGGTATGTTAAACCATGTACATTTCCCCCATTCCGTGGGGTGTTGAACAATAATAAAGTGTCCCGGGGTAATTCAAATTGACACGATTCTTTGTCACTGACATGGAAAAAATCTGAGGTGTGAGCTCTGGAATGAAACCAAGTGTCCGAGGCGCGTGTTTGTTTCCTTGTATCGTGTGTTTATATCATGTGAGGGCGGGGGCACTGAAATTGTCTATTCAGTAATGATAACTTTATGTTGTTCAACTGTCTTCTTTACTTTATCCTAGTTCCCATAGCTCCTGTTCCCATGCCTGTCCCTGACCACGACATGAGCAAGTGGATCTGCTCACAACATCAAAAGCTGTGGATGAGGACGGAGCTTCAACAACTTGGGTTGTGGCCTGGGTCCCGACCAGTGCATAACCCTGGGAACGCAATTTCTCTTTGGCGTCTTCCTCCTCAGCCGGAGCTACTGGACATGGTGGCTGAGCTCCCGTCCCCCAACTTTTTTCAGCTCCATCCATTTTTCATTTGGAAGCCAGAGAGCCACATCATGGTCAGGTTGAGGAACAATGACATCCTGCCGTGCCTCCATAGCTGTCCTCGTCCTCAGGTGGTCTCTGCAGGCGTGGGCAGACCTCCAGTGATCGTCAGCGTCCGTGGCCAGTATTTGATCTTTTCCTCGCGACTCTGCTGCAAGGCCTGTCGCAGGAACTGGTCCTGACAACCCTCCATGGGTGGAGAAGCTGCCCGTGCGCTTTACTAACCTTTTGCCTGCATTCCTGACTCACAAGAAGGCTGCGTGCAAGTCGGTAATGGATGAACTGCGGCGTTCTGGCAAGTCACTGACCGATATGGTGAACCAGGTGAATGAGCTCATGCACCTCAAGTATGAACGAGCTCACTTGGCATATCTGCACGGCGTACAGAACGTCAGGGAGGCCGAGGCTGGGGCGTACGGACAGAGAACCATCGGCCAGTACGTGAGGATGGAAGATCGGCCACGTGCTTTCGGGCCATACGAGGACCAAGAAGGTTGGGGTGGGGTGTCTGTGTCCGGATTCTACCTGACTGACTGCCTGCTGGATGAGTTCAAGCGTCAACAGCCGTCTCTGACCAAGCTCCTCCAGGGCACGTTGGGGCAGGTTTTAAGGTGGGACCACACGAGGAAGATGGCGAGGAAGGTGACACTGGCATCTGGAGCCATGTCCAGTTTCGCAGTGATGAATGAGAACTGGCTCATTGTGTCCTGGGTGATGGTTCAGGCTGAGACAGAAAGGTCCCTGCATCCGATGTAGCAAGGAATGGCCCAGAGGTACAGCCACGCTGGGGTGGAAAAGGCCAGCTACCACTGGATGGACAGGTGAGATCAGCCATCTTCTTTGTTTGCCGTCATTCAAACTGAAAAATGCTCCATGCTAACCCTAACCCTATCCATGCTGAAGACGTGGCGCGTTCAGAGGGTTCAGCTAAACCACGTAGCGGGCGAAGGTGCCAAAGTCCCCGTCTGGATCCCTGTCCGTGGTACATCTCAGCAGGAGGGCTACCATTTCCAGCAGGCCAGTGGGTCACGGGTACGCAGGTCTCCCCTGAACTGTTCCGGGCCCAGGCCATGACCGTCGTTGTGCTGTGGAACTTTCAGCGACCGGTAGACATGAAGAAGCCCGGCGCCGTCCTCCCTGCTGTCTTTGACCCTGCCTCAATGTGGGAGTTGAACTCTGCTTCCATGGCAGTGACGGGACAAGACAAGTGCCCTGCGTTCACCTCTCTGACAGAGACACTGGAGAAAGGTTTGGGCTGGAGTCCAGAGAACCGGGCTGCCGTCCGCTCCCTCTGGACTGGGACAAACACAAAATGCAGAAGAGGGATCCGCCTTCGGCTCTTGTGCCCCCTCCCGCTCCAGACGATGCTCCTGGGGCAACACCTTCCTCCAGCGGGGCAACAGCGACTGCTGTGCCGTCACTTCCCCCTGCGCCACCTGTCAGCTTCCATCTCTCTGCTGCTGGACGTGTAAAGGAGATTCCAGCAGAGGATGACCAGGACCCTGAAAGATCAGTGGGCGGGTCAACGATAATCCTGTTTTTCAGATTATTGCTTTGTTTGTGTTCCAGACGTCTCTGGAGCTTTGCCCCTGCCTGCTGAAGTCCTCGCCGAGGAGCGCCCGCACTGGACCCATGAAGACTGGTGGTGGAGTGTTTGTCTTGGACCACACACGCTGGACTCTTCCCATGAAAGACGCTATTGATAGTTTGCTGCAGTATCATCATGGGGACAAGGACATCCTGAGGCTTGTGGATCGAGACTACGCAGACACGGTCCATCGGTCTGCGGCCGATCCGAACAGCTTGCTCCGCCCCACAACCAGGTTTCACATATCCCGCTATGTGAAGCATCTGGCAAAGCTGTTGAACACCAGTTCTTCTCTGAACACCAGCCCAGAGAAGCTCCTGGAGACTCAACAGCTGTGGTACTCCTTGACAGAGGGGAGCAAAACAACCAGCGTTCCTGTAGTCACCATGGAGACGGCTGTTGTCACTCCTCCCACAGCCGCCCTGCCCACGCCTCTGACGCAGGATTCCATTGAAAAAATTGTGCAGGGCATTCTAGAGATGCAGCAGCAGCAGCAGCGACCAGAGCAGAAGATGAGACAGACCAAACCCTGTCTGGCCTGTGGACAGCCCAAGTCTCCGTATGGGACGGGTGGATCTTCCATCCACTTTTTCTATCAGCAGGGTCCTGTTCGCTACTTCTACTGCTCAAGGAAGGTGCATCAGACTTATGCTGCTGAGGGACTCTCTGACCCCAGAATGCCCTTTGAACAATTTGCCGCGTCAGAGTTTTTCCAGAGGGAGCTGGAGGCCACCAAAAAACGGGGGGAGGACAAAGCTCAGAGACAGATCAGCTGTGTTTAGCTTCATGATGGCGTCTCAGATGATATTCTTCATTACCGCCACCCTTTCTCCACAGAAGACACCCAGGTTCCCAGCTGCCTCCGTGAACATGTGCTCCCACTCCCACCTTTTTGAAACCCCGGTTCTCAGTGTCCACCTTCCCTTTTGCCATTTTATGGGTATCTGAAAGTTAACTTTTGCTGTTATGCTAATGACTACTGAGAAATAATGAAATGAAGCCACCTCCCGCTCAGACTGTCACCGTTGCACTGTGGGAAATGTAGTATTGGCCTGTGTAAAACATCTGCGGCCTGCGGGCCGGTTCTAATAATAAATCAATATCATCCCGGGGGCCATAGAAAACCCTCGACCTTGACTCTGACATATGAGCTTTAAATGATTTCTTTTGACTCCCATTTATTTGGCTGTTTGGATATCATCTTTGCTAGTGTGTGTGTGCACGCTCTATGGAACTGGCATAAAGGATGTTAAAATTAGTCTAAATTAAATAAAAATCATCCATTCATCATTCCCAACAGGCGGTGTTTGATTAGAAACTCTTTCTGAACTCTGGTGCTCTGAAACATCTCCGCTTCCATTTTCAGCTGTTTTTATTCTCAATAACATCAAATCATCCATCCATCCAAATCGTGGTCCTGTTGGACCACCAAAGGACAAACACTTTCCATTTAGCACGGACAAAAAAACCCAAATCCTGTTTAGCAATGAAGCTGTGGGGAGAGTTTGAGGAGCGTTTCTGAGGAACACGCTGCCATATTGGGTCCAAGCTGCTGGGGTTTTTGTTGTTTCCAGGTGAATCGGTGGGCAGCGGCGTTACCGCCTGTCTCTGCCCCCCCCCCCCCCTCTCCCCGTGGTCGTGGTCACGCCGGGCATCTTTACTGGTCCCGTTTTAAACAGGTTCTGTTGGGAACAGGTGTTCTCCAGAACTGTATTTCAGGCTGCTGTGCTGAAGGGCTGTTTTCAGTAGCAATAGAGCCAGAGTGTGCCTGCTCCATATGAACCCCCCCAGGCCGTGCTTTCCTCGTGGCTGAGCCATAATCAGCTCTGGATGGACTGGTTCACGCTTGGACTGAGTCAAGATTTGATAGCTTGACTGATTCTTACAGTTTTTGATCAAACCCCCATCTGCTGATTCCAGGAGATCTTTAAAGGATCTCAGAGCTTCAGATCTATGAAGCCTGCTCAGCCCCCGGCAGCGCTGATGAAACCATTTCATTCCTTCAAAAAGCAGAACATGAAGCTCCAGAAAAGGTTTTTGGATCAAGTTTCCAACAGAACGAGGACAAGTGGGTAAAAGCGCCACTTTAAAGCCTCCAGGCCTCAGGAAACATCCACCTTTAGGATGCCTGACTTTAGAGGATCGTCGGTTCGCTCCGAGCACAAGAACAAACATGTTTAACCTCAGTCCAAGAACATCTGACCTGAAATGATCAAAAAGCTTCAGCGTAAAAAGATGGTGGAGAGAAAGCTGCTGGGAGGTTCTCAGAAGAGAAGTGGCATTAAAGCCAGCTGGAAGAGTCCAGCCTGCTTCCTGCTCCTCCAAACAGGCGTCTCCACACCAACACTGAGGAACACGGGCTTCTGTTCTTCCTTCTTCTCTTCTGACTATTGTGTGTTTGATGAATGCAGCATCCACTCACTGCCCCCCCCCCTCATTTACACTGCTCCTGGTTTCACAATGCTCCTCAGACAGATGCAACCAGAGACACTGATGCCGTCAGACAATAAACCTGAGTGTTGTTGTGTCCGGTTATTAACATGTTCCATGCTTTTCCTTCTGCAACAGTTCATCACACCTGCTCAGGGAAACCTCGGTGTAAAGGAGGTGAAGCCGTGCCTCAGTGACTCTACTTTGCTGTTTTAGAAACTAACAGTTATTAGATGAAATACAGTGTGCACGTACGCGCACACGTGTGTATAAACACTTAATACACGCGTGTGCGTGGATGTAGACCTTTTAGTACTTGGGTTCATAGACTTTTTAGTATTTTGCAGATTCGTGTCTGTATATAAACCAGATCCTCCTGTAATAAAGAACTAAAGGCTGACTGTTGTCACGTGACCTGTCTCCGTCTGTGTCCGATGATGGAACCTGCCTGGAACATCTGGTCCACAGAAAAAGCAAAACAGCTCATAGAACTGCTCCAGTTTAGACCCAAAAATGACAATAAATAATGAAAATGTGTGACGCAGAGAGAACAATGGACGAACTTTCTATTGGCCATTGACAGTTTCAGTCATTTTCATCAGAATTCACCAAAAATATTTAAACCAACAAACTACACACAGAATCGCAAAGTTTAGAGCTTAAAGGGAGCGACAGGTGAAGATTTAAAGCTCAACGCAGCTGAAGAAGTTCAAAAAGGAGAAATATCATGTGGTGCTTTACCGCCACCCGGTGGACACGCGTGGAACTGCAGACAATAGTTAAACGCTCTCCGACACATTCTGACCTCTGCTGCTCCTCCTGGACTCCAGGGCTGCAGAAATATATGCTTTTACAAGTCTTTCAAATCTGTCAAGCATCAT
>NW_026621997.1:27500-28930 GCF_003711565.1 Takifugu flavidus | reverse complement strand
AGTAATAAAGATGCAGCAGGTTTCCTGTCTTTCCTGAGGAAATGCACCAAGTACGAGGACGTCCAACACGTCCTGTGTAACCTCAACATCATCATGCCGCCATGTGTCAAGGTAGCGGCGCCATCTGTGGCTCGATGACCCGCTGGTTCTGGTCCCTCCGGGTCCGTCTGGTTCCCTCTGTGACTTGTTTCATTTGGTGTTTCAGGTCGTTGGAAGCGAGGAGCGCAAACGAACTCTGACCCCTCTGGCGCTGAGGGAGCGCTACAGCGTCCTGAACGAGCCCGGCCTCCGTAAGTCCAGAGAGAGCGTCAGCCTCCGTACGTTGCACTGCCCCATTACCCACAATCCTTAGCTGTCTTTTCAATTTGGCACGCATGGCGCAGAGACTGAACCTTGGATGCATTATGCTGCTCTTTGTTAGCATTCTCACTTGCGGAGCTAGCAACCCAAACAGCAGAGCAGCATCCCCCGTCCGACCTGAAATGGCTCCAGGGCACCTCCCCTTTCTTTCGTGTCCTGGTTGCTATGACAACGGGGGGTGACTTGCAATGACTGGTTTGCATGGCGCTGGTGTCTCCACTGTGATGTCCAGTAGCATGGCAGCAGGTGCTGTTAGCATTGGGAATGGACAGGACCTCACAGTGGAGCTAGACAGAGGAGTCCTCACAAGTATTACAGAACCCGTTTAGTGGAGGCAGCAGGAGGAGGAGGTCCTTTCTGCCTCCCGGGTCGATGGCGCTGCCGCGAGGCTCCTTAGGCCCGTTTCTGAATGCTAGTTTGGTTCATGAGACTGAGGCTGAATGAACAGAAGTGTAGCAGTTCTGTTGGTGTTGATCACTTGCTTCTGCAGATGTTGCCCCGGTAAGTACCACTGTCCACCGTCCCCACACATCACACGTTAGCACATTCTGACTTGTCCCAGTTTTGACCCTGGTCTGACCTCTGAAGACGTCTCATGTCCTCCATTATTCTGACTTTAACTCGAGGTGCATCAACACCAAAGTTCAGCCGCAGCAAACGGCTGCAAGAAACCTGCTGCCATCACCCGGACAGCCCAGATGCCTCCTGTCCACCAGCTCCAGGGGGCCCGCGGGACACTTCAGGACCAACTGGTCCAGGCTGCGACATCTCCAGAGGAGCTTGAGTCCAAACTTTGTTCCGGTCCCGGGAGGCGACCTTTGATCTTTGACCTGACAGAAATCCAGAATCTAGACACCAGAGCAGCTGCTGATAGCCAGTCTTAGAGCGCACGTGCACCCGGTCGCTGGTTAACTAACGTCCTCAGATGGTGCCGCTCCCTGGAGATCCGAGGCTGCTGGATTATTCAGAACCACTTTGTTGTCACTGATGGACGTGGAGCGTTTACGTGTGATTTTTTCTGGGTTGTTCAGCTGTGGTGAACGCCATGGAGAGGACGGAGGTCAAGATCA
>NW_026621997.1:0-22500 GCF_003711565.1 Takifugu flavidus | reverse complement strand
TCCTCTTCTTCCTCCTCTTCCTCCTCACAGCTCTTTCTCCTCCGACCTCTGACCTCATAATGACATCATGTTGACCTCTGGGCCGCCTCCTCTTCATCTTCTATTGTTGTGCTCCTCCCTCATTCAGCCCAGCAGAGTTCCTCCTCTTCCTCAGCTGTTCGTGTGTTTTACTGGTTGTGCACGTGCATGTGCATGTGCATGTGCATGTTCTGCATGACGTGTGTGTGTTCTTGTATATGCTACATAGTGAGGACCATTTCAAGGAGACGACATTTTATCAGGTCCTCACAACCTCGGGGGTGTGTTTAAGGGTTGGGGGCGGGGCCAGGGATGAATGAATGAGTCCTCACAATGATGGCAAAGTGCTGCTGTTCATGTGACTGCTGACGTGCTCACTGGCGTGTTGTACTGGCATGTTTGTTACACACACTCAGTGTCACGTCCCTCATCCATGTAGCAAATAATGTTCAAGGTTACCATGACAACGCTGGTTACCGTCATTTCAAGTGATTATTTCACTTATTTCAGTTTCAGGAATAAGAAAAAGTAGTTTTTAGACTACAGTCCTCAGTCCTCATCTGAGGACTGACAAGAACACTGAACATTATCTGTCAGCTGTGTGTGTGTTTATACGTGTGTGTGCGTGTGTGTGTGTGCGTGTGTGTGTGTGCGTTTGTGTATGTGTACATGTGTGTGTGTATATACGTGTGTGTGTGTATGTGTTTGTGTTTATACGTGTGTATGTTTACGTGTATGTGTCCGTGTGTGTGTTTATACGTGTGTATGTTTACATGTATGTGTCCGTGTGTGTGTGTCTTCGTGTCTGCGTGTGTGTATTTGTGTGTGTTTATACGTGTGTATGTTTACGTGTATGTGTCCGTGTGTGTGTGTTATACGTGTGTATGTTTACGTGTATGTGTCTGTGTGTGTCTTTGTGTCTGCGTGTGTGTGTGTGTATGTGTCCGTGTGTGTATGTGTGTGTGTGTGTACACTTCAGTGTTAACATGCAGGTTTTGTTTTGTGGAATCTTTTTCTTTCTTGCTCATTTACATCATGTCATCACTCTGAGTGAGTGAGTGAGTGAGTGAGTGAGTGAGTGAGTGAGTGAGTGAGTGAGTGAGTGAGTGAGGACTTTGAAGGAGGAGTTAGCACTGGTGGCTAACTAGCTAGCTGATCTTCAGTGTTCATCGTGAGCTGAGCATCACTGAAAGTCACCAAACCCTCCGATTTTCTGTCTCATGTCGGGTCACAGCAACTCTCCCTCCGGTTGCTCGCTGGTCGGTGCCTCCAAGGTGATCCTTGGGTGATCCTCGGGTGATCCTCCGGGTGATCCTCCGGTGATCCTCCGGGTGATCCTCCGGTGGTCCTCGGGTGATCCTCCGGGTGATCCTCGGGTGATCCTCCGGTGATCCTCGGGAGATCCTCCGGGTGATCCTCGGGTGATCCTCCGGTGGTCCTCGGGTGATCCTCCGGGTGATCCTCGGGTGATCCTCCAGGTGATCCTCCGGGTGATCCTCGGGTGATCCTCGGGTGATCCTCCAGGTGATCTGGTTCCTCTGAGCCATCACAGACCAGGTCGGCCTCCGTTAGCTGTAGCATCACAACGATGGATCCCAGGATCCAGTTCCACTGGAATGTGAATATCAGTGTGTGAAGATTGGAATCAAATATGGTTGTGTGTGTGTGTGTGTGTGTACATGTGTGTGTGTATACACGTGTGTGTGTGTGTCTGTGTGTGTGTGTTTGTGTGTGTGTGTGTGTATGTGTCCGTGTGGTGTGTGCGTTGTGTATGTGTACATGTGTGTGTGTATATACGTGTGTGTGTGTGTATGTGTGTGTGTGTTTATACGTGTGTATGTTTACGTGTATGTGTCCGTGTGTGTGTGTGTCTTCGTGTCTGCGTGTGTGTGTGTGTATGTGTCCGTGTGTGTCCGTGTGTGTGTGTGTATGTGTGTGTGTTTATACATGTGTATGTTACGTGTATGTGTCCGTGTGTGTGTGTGTCTTCGTGTCTGCGTGTGTGTGTGTGTATGTGTCCGTGTGTGTCCGTGTGTGTGTGTATGTGTGTGTGTGTTTATACATGTGTATGTTTACGTGTATGTGTCCGTGTGTGTGTGTGTCTTCGTGTCTGCGTGTGTGTATGTGTGTGTGTACACTTCAGTGTTAACATGCAGGTTTTGTTTTGTGGAATCTTTTCTTTCTTGCTCATTTACATCATGTCATCACTCTGAGTGAGTGAGTGAGTGAGTGAGTGAGTGAGTGAGTGAGTGAGTGAGTGAGTGAGGACTTTGAAGGAGGAGTTAGCACTGGTGGCTAACTAGCTAGCTGATCTTCAGTGTTCATCGTGAGCTGAGCATCACTGAAAGTCACCAAACCCTCCGATTTTCTGTCTCATGTCGGGTCACAGCAACTCTCCCTCCGGTTGCTCGCTGGTCGGTGCCTCCAAGGTGATCTTGGGTGATCCTCGGGTGATCCTCCAGGTGATCCTCCGGGTGATCCTTGGGTGATCCTCGGGTGATCCTCGGGTGATCCTCGGGTGATCTCCGGGTGATCCTCGGGTGATCCTCGGGTGATCCTCGGGTGATCTCGGGTGATCCTTGGGTGATCCTCGGGTGATCCTCCGGGTGATCCTCCGGGTGATCCTCGGGTGATCCTCCGGTGATCCTCCGGTGATCCTCGGGTGATCCTCGGGTGATCCTCGGGTGATCCTCCAGGTGATCTGGTTCCTCTGAGCCATCACAGACCAGGTCGGCCTCCGTTAGCTGTAGCATCACAACGATGGATCCCAGGATCCAGTTCCACTGGAATGTGAATATCAGTGTGTGAAGATTGGAATCAAATATGGTTGTGTGTGTGTGTGTGTGTATGTTTGCGTGTGTATATGTGTGTCTGTGTGTGTGTGTGTCTGTGTGTGAGTGTGTGTGTGTGTGTATGTCTGTGTGCTTGTGTGTCTATGTTTTTGTGTGTGTGTGCGTGCGTATGCGTGTGTGTGTGTGCGTATGCGTGTGTGTGTGCGTATGCGTGTGTGTGTGTGTTGGGACAGGACTCGGCACCACCCTCTGCTCACACCCCCCTCCTCGGCCCCCCGTGCTGGGCTGCTGTTAGTCTCTGTTCTTGCCTGTCCCCTCTCCAGGTTTTGCTCTGGTCCAGGACGAGCTGCTGTCCCCGGCCTCCCTGCAGTACAGCCTGGCCTCCCCGCTGGGCACAGAGCCCTACTGGCGGGATGTGTCCAGTCTGGACTGCGCTCCCATCGCCACCACGGAGGAGGACACGCTGATGGAGATGTCAGAGATGCAGGTGTGGCCGGCGGGGCTCAGCCCCTCGCTGGTGACCGTGGAGGACTCCTCACTGGAGGGCAGCAGCCGGGCCGATGACTCCGAGGGCGCCACCCTCTCGCTCCCCTGTAGCTTGGGTCGACCGAGCAGCGGAGCGAGCGGAGCCAGCGGCTCCATCATGGAGCTCGAGGAGGAGGAGGAGGAGGATGAAGAGGGAGAGGTGGAGGAGGAGGAGGCACCACAGGAGCTGCCCTCAGTGCCAGACAGAGACCGGGTGAGGGCCGGTGGTGCTGTGCCCAAGGTCAACCTGAATGGACAGCTGGGAGGTCAGAGGTCAGACGGGAGGAGAGGGGAGCAGCCAGGAGGAGGAGGACCCAGAGGAAGTGCTGGTTTAGTGGAGGGTTGTTTCATTTCAGGCCAGCAGGTCTTCATCCAGGAGCGAGAGATGAGAGGACCGGCCGTGGAGCACCAAGGAGACCACCGGTGGGTCAGGTAGAACCAGGGGTTCCCCTGAGGTCCCCCCACCCTCTCACCACACTCGTGTCCGTCTCCACCTGCAGGGTCGTCGGGGGCGGCGCCTTCTCTCCCTACGTGTCCGACAAGGACTCCCTGCGAGGGTGGGCAGGATCCCTGGGACGTGACGTGTCGCACCTTCGCGTGGCCCAAGAGAGCCTCCTGACTCCGGTGTGTGGCACAGGTTACTCACGTCCTGCCTCTGGCAGGGGGCGGGGCCTCTGGCACAGGTTACTCACGTCCTGCCTCTGGCAGGGGGCGGGGCCTCTGGCACAGGTTACTCACGTCCTGCCTCTGGCAGGGGGCGGGGCCTCTGGCACAGGTTATTCACGTCCTGCCTCTGGCAGGGGGCGGGGCCTCTGGCACAGGTTACTCACGTCCTGCCTCTGGCAGGGGGCGAGGCCTCTGGCACAGGTTACTCATGTCCTGCCTCTGGCAGGGGGCGGGGCCTCTGGCACAGGTTACTCACGTCCTGCCTCTGGCAGGGGGCGGGGCCTCTGGCACAGGTTACTCACGTCCTGCCTCTGGCAGGGGGCGGGGCCTCTGGCGGCTGCTAACATGAGCTGTTTTCTACAGAGACAGGAGACGGAAGAGGACCCCGCTGAGAGCAGCTGTGTCCCTGAACACGGGAACACACGTGCACGAAAGGTGAGTCTTGGTTCTGGCTGTGACGCACCTGCTGGGTTCAGGTTTGGCTGAACCTGTGAAGGCAGCAGTGGAATAATGAGCCCCCGCCCGTCTCCCCCTGCAGGTGGGCCCGGAGGCGAGGAGGGGCAGCCCGGCGCTGCAGCGCAGCGGCCTGCGCCGCCTGAACCACTGAGACAAGCAGAGGTCAGTGTCAGGTTTGGACGCCATCCACCGGACCCGACTGGGACTGACGGTACGGTTGTTGTTCCGTAGGAGCCACCGCCACCCGCCAGACCACAGAAGAAGAAACCACCACAGACCCATCAAAGCTCAACCTGTAGTTTTCTAACATTTGTAAAGAAGAAGAAGCAGACGACCGCATGACCTTTTTTACATCACCCACAAAAACTATCAAAAAGTGCTTCCTGTGACACGCATGATGACTGCTGGTGCATGCCCTTTGACCTTTCAACTGTCATTATCCACACACTGAAGGGGCAAGCTGTGGGGGACAATAACATGGACCTGATCCCCACACACACCCTGAGAGCCCACAAACCCCCCAATGTACATGCACTCGACTGGAGTGTTCCATTATCTCGGAAGTTCAGGGTTGGCAAAGGTGACCAATCAGAAAACCAAGATGGACGCCTCTGGCTAATGTGGCCAGCTCGTTAGCACTCGGTTAGCATAAGACAACAGATTTGATTGACAGCTGTTAAATGGAGCAGCCATCTTGGATTGTGAACTCCATGAAGTTTCATCCGTAGTAACTCCGAATACTTCCAGCTAACTCCAGAGAGGCTTTCTGGACCGAAAACTGGGAAAAACCAACTTCCAAGTTCTAATGGAATGCACAATCTGTGTGGTCGTACGTGTTCTGCATGTGTTTTCAACGCCGCCCCATGACTGGGTGGGATAAGCAAAGCCGCCGCCCACTTCCTGCTTTGTGAGTTTTCCCTTTTGTCGTCATTGAAGCTTTGTTTCCTCTGGCAGCTGGAGCCCGCCCCCTCCTAGTGTTTCCATGGTGACAGTGGTGAATGTGTGTTAGCTTGAGCTCAACAACACTGAAATTTTCCTCCCTTGCAAACTTTTTTATCTCGTCTTCACCCTCGTACCATCTATTCAGGCCTCGGCGTGGGACCAGGAGACAGGAAGTGCACGTAGTTCTACACAAGTGTGTGATCGGGAGTCGGAGTGTAGACAGACAGCACTGTGATCACTTGAGCTTCACCTGACCCCAGACTCGTGAACACACACACACACACACACACACACACACGCACACACATGCACACACATGCACAGAGCTGCAGCAATAACACTCATGAGGATGGAAGCTGGGTGTGACAGGAAGTAGATGAAGATGGACAGGAAGTAGATGATGGACAGGTGCATGATGGGAGGCCACAGAAGGATTGTTTTTACTCAAACAGCACTGAACGTAGCAAATACTGACATTTGAATATGTTAATCTGAGGTCACGGTGGCCCCGCCCCCTGTGGGGTCAGGGTCATAGTAGCACGTGATCGGTGAAATCTAACTAAAGTACTGTAAACTGTAGCCCGGACGACCCTCAGTCATCAATATTCACACACTTTAGCCACAGATCAGTTTCATATCTCAGGTTTCAGTTTCTGCTCAGTGAGAATCATGAAAGAGTGTGTGTGTGTGTGTGTGTGTGAGTGTGGTGTGTGTGAGAGTGTGTGTGTGTGTGAGGTGTGTGTGTGTGTGAGTGTGTGTGGTGTGTGTGTGAGTGTGTGTGAGTGTGTGGTGTGTGTGGTGTGAGAGAGAGAGTGTGTGAGTGTGTGAGAGAGTGAGTGAGAGTGTGTGAGTGTGTGTGTGTGAGTGTGTGTGTGTGAGAGACTGTGTGTGAGTGTGTGTGTGTGTGTGTGAGAGTGTGTGTGTGTGTGTGTGAGTGTGTGTGTGTTGTGTGTGTGTGTGTGAGTGTGTGTGTGTGTGAGTGTGTTGACGCTGGCTGGACGTTGTTCACCTGTGTCATGTATCAGCGCTCTGCTCTCTGTCACCTGTTGCTCCGTCAGAGTGGAGACCTGAATAATGTAAAGGCAATATGGAATCATAGGAATGCAACTGCACACGTGCACACGTGCGCACAACAGCGTCGCCACCGTGTGTGAACATCCGTTAGAATGCTATGCACCCTCATCTGGATGTCTCTTCAGCGTTATGTAGATTAGGCCGACGCCCACATGGCGAGGAATGTAGACACTTTGTAGCTTTGATCACTCTTTCTTTTTTCATCGTCCAGGTGAGACGAGACAAAGTCAATATAAATAATAAATAAATAAATAAATATATACGACCTTTAAATCAGACTCGTGCAGCGTTGACATGTATCGCTCATCTTAACGTGTTCACCAGCTCAAATATCAATAAAGATGATACAAAACACGCCTGATGTTCACACTCATGACGTTGACGTGCTTTGATGCTTTGATGCTTTGATGATGAGAAGAGACACGTTAGCGCCACATTCTTTAGGTGATGAGAGTTGAGCAGAGGAACCCCAGCTGCCGTCATCCTGAGGTTCATCCAGAAACCAGTGAGGCCCAACACGCAGCCCTGTGGGGCTCCAGTTCTGACTGGGTCCATCTGGGTCTGGATCAGAATGCTCCTGTGTGGACCTGGTTCTCTAATTATAGTGAAGCTGGACCATCGCAGCTGGAGGACCAGGATCTATCAGCAGAACCAGCCCCTCAGACCATTCCAGAGGTCTGCTTACAAGCCCTTGTTCGGGCCAGGGTCAGCCTGTCTGGTCTGGTTCCGGGGTCCACAATGAGGACCTGAGCTCTCACAGGACACAGCAGGAAGAAAGAGGAAGATGAGCAGGAAGAGGAGGGAGAAGATCAAAACAAGACTGTGAGTGTGTGTGTGTGTGTGTGTGTGTGTGTGTGTGCGTGCGTGCGTGCGTGCGTGCGTGCGTGCGTGCGTGCGTGTGTGTGTGTGTGTGTGTGTGTGTGTGTGTGTGTGTGTGTGTGTTGGAACCCTCAGCAGGACCACACACGACGATGAGGTTTGTTTCTTCTGGTCTTCAGGGACCTTCAAAGTTTCTCTGGACATGAAGATAAATGTGACTGACAGGCTCCATCTGACACAAGCCCCGCCCCCATGTCGAGTCACCTGTGCCCTCACCACCTCCTGGACAATCGCCTGCCTGAATGTCTCACCTGTGTCTCTTCACACCCCCGAACGACAGAGTCTGATTCCAAAATCAGATTTCCGTCTCCACGGTAACAGCAGGCTGCACATTTTGGGGTGTGTCAGAGAAGATGTGCTGCTCTTAGAAGATACCCTAACGCACCTTTGGTGGTGATGACATCACCACAAACACCACAAACCAGCAGCTTGAGTTTCAAACTCCTTTAATATCTCAGCAGAGGCAGCGTGAGGTGGCTGGTTCCCGTGGTCGTTCCCAGGATCCGCGCCTCTCCTAAGGCGGTTTGGTCAGCTGGTGCTTGAAGACGGAGACGAAGCACATGTCCACGACCGGACTGTCCAGGTTCAGCAGGGTCACCACGTTGTGCTCGCCGCCCCACCGCCGCCTCAGCTCCCCGGAGATTCTGCCACCGATGTTGTTCGCCATCTGGATGCTGACAGTCGCCGCTTCCTTCTTCACGTTGGAGCCGACGACTTCGAAGAGACGGTTGTGGAGGTCGTGTCTGTTTTGGGCGTACAGGTGCGTCTTCTCGTAGATCCTCAACAGGATGTTGTCGATGAGATGGTAGAGGAGCGTTTCCTGGGTGATGTGGGCCGTCCCGCCTGCTCTGTCCTCACCCTCCTCGGGGGCCCCTCTGAGGCCTGCCACCTCCTCTTCGTCAGTGAGGGTCACCTGTTCGCTGATGCTGGTCACCTGTGTGGTCAGCCACCAGTTTATCAAGGCCACAAAGGTCCAGACTTTGTGCTGGAGGTCCGAGCACACGTCCCGCGTCATGGCCACGCTGAGCTGCTCCGCCTGTGCCTTGGCCACCTCTCCTTTGAAGTAGTGGTCCACCATAGAGTAGAGCTCTTCAATGAAGGCGTTGACGTCGTCAATGGCAGCGCTGTAGCAGAGAGTCTCGCTGCTTTCTCCTGCAGGTTCTTCGTCTCGGTGGATGCACACCTGAAGCTGGGACGACACGTTCTCCACCAGCGCCTCCAGCAGCTCGTGGCCGGCGGACGGGCTCTGAGGCTCGTGCGTGTCCTTCAGCTGCTCCAGCATCCGGCGCCTCCAGACCTTTGCGATGCAGTTCGTGAAAAAGTTCCTGATCTTTAGTTTGATGTTTTTGCACAGCCGGTTGGACGTCTTGGGGCTGAGCGCGGCGCCGATGGCCTCCGAAAGGTTCTGGGCCTCCTCGCTGATTTCAGACAGTAGCTTCTCAAAGTCTTCGTTGGGCAGGTCGTCCGTCAGCGGCGTCACAATCCCGCTCGCCACGTTTCGGATTTCACCGTGGAGACTCTCGGACATCGTGCTCCTCAGGGACGCCGCCGTCCTGGAGCTCTCGTCACGCCGGTCGTCCTTCTCCGGTGGCTCGGGGACGTCTTGGCCGTCGCTCAGGCGGACGAGCCGCCGCCGCACAAACAGGGCTTTCATCTTGATCTTCATGTTGTTGAACATGTTGGCGGCGTGCGTGACCATGGCGTTGAGCCTGTAGGGGTTGACGATGCGGTGCTTGAGTTCCAGCAAAGACGAGGAGGAGCTGGATTCACAGAGAGAAGACGTGATGCTCTCCGACACCTCCTTGGTGATCAGCGTCGTCAGACATTTGGACTGGACGCTGTCCATCCTGTCGGGGAAGGACAACGTCTGGTGAGAAATCTGAGTGATGACCTCATTCAGGCTGTCCAAGAGTTCCTCCTCGGACCTGTGGAGCTTCAGGTGCTCCAGAGCCGTGAGCACGTTGGTTGTCAGAACTTTGATCATTCCCAGGACCAGCTCAGCGATCTGGATTCTACTGGCGGCGTCGGGGGCCCCTGATTTCAGCAGCTGCCACTGTTCCTCGCTCATCCGTTCACAAAAGTGATTAACGAGCGGTTCGATGGACGCTATCTTTGAGTCCGCGAACCACGTCATCGCCATGGTTTCGCCTCTATGTTCTGGTCCGTTTGGATCTGACGCTGCGTCCATTTTATAAATATGTTGAATCTGAATAAATGTTGCCATAAGGTACCTTACACAAGCAATGCCCAAAGCCCTAAAAGCTTTGATGTTTGACATGAAGACAGGCCGACGCCCATCCAAATGTGGCCACGCCCACCTGGCAGGCTAAACTGTGCACTGTCCTTGATGTCCTTGATGTTGAGCCAGAGGTTTAATTTTGTGTCGTTTCTTCTATATTAGAACCCAAATCACAAATGTTGTTGCCTCGGAGGATTTAGGAGCTTCACAGTTGTGGACTCCTCTGGCCTTAGACCCTCGAACTGGGTCAGGAAAACCTAAAACCCCTTTGGTTAGGGTGAGGGTTAGGGTTAGGGTTAAACCCTAGTTAAACCCTGACCCTAACCTGGAGGAGACCCACAGCTGAGGGACCCGTCTCCCAGGCAGATCCGTTGGAGTGCTCATCCAGGCTTCCTGGAGCTTCAGGAGCTGGTTGGGGTCGGGTTCTAAAGAACCTGACCGACGCTGTGTCACAAGTTTCATTCTAAACGGGTGAAAATGCAAAAATAACCACATCAGAACTGCTGCTATAAATAACCTGGCGCTGGGGGTTGTCGTGGCAACGGCCGACTGATGCGTGTTTGTGTGACGGAGAGAGAACCTCATTGATCGGAGTATTTGGTTCCTCAGCAACTCCTGAGTGGTTGCCTGGTTTCCAGGGCAACGGGCCTTGATGGTTCTGTCCCTAACACGCGCGTGCACACACCACGCACACCACACACACACACACCACACACACACACACCACACACACACACACACACACACACACACACACACACACACACACACTACAGTGCTGTGAGGAGACATTTTGATTTCATCCTGCCGTGACGTGGAACCCCCCCCACCGGGTCACCTGCTCTCTGGGACCCCTCTGGTTCCAGTTTGGGGTTCCTACCTTCAGATGTGGATTGGAGCAGCACCAGGACTCAGGTCCCGGATCAGCTGCAGGGCAGAAGACGCCGGCCCGGGTGCAGCCGTGCTGGTTCTGCATCAGTGAACACCAGGCCGTGCACGGAGCACAGATGACATCATCATGTCCTAGTTTTATCAGCCGTACAGCTAGTGCTAGTGCTAGTGCTAGTGCTAGTGCTAGTGCTAGTGCTAGTGCTAGTGCTAGTGCTAGCGTGCTGTTCTCTTCTTTGACTGCTAGCATGTTTGCATGATTTGACTTCAGGTGGTGGACACGTCTGGATCTTTTCAACCAGGAACATCTTCCAAAACGTGCTGTTCTCCAGCATCTGGCTATGTTAGCCTCCCAGGATAGGCCCCGCCCACACCCCTGGAGACCTTCGTGACAGTCCAGAAGTTCCCTGGAGGCACGTTGCTTGCAGACGTCACCGACAGGCGGCGCCACAGCGCATGTTTGGCTCAGCTCCGTCTGTTGACTTGTCTGTTGTCCCTAATCTCAGTGTTCGTTAGTAATAGTTCGTATTTATTGATTTCTTGAAATTTAACTGCTCTTCAAACCAAAACAAACACCAGCGAGGCTTCATCATTAGGAACTGGGAGAACTGGGAGAACTGGGGGCGTCTCCAGTCGCTCGGGGGGGTTCTGGAGAGTGAAACACGCGCCGACCCCGCACACAGACCCGCACAGCCTCTGCTCCTCCACACGGGTCCAGGCCAGTTCCAGGACTGGTCCCGGGGGCCCTCGGGAACCCGGAACACTGAGTGCAGCACGCTCCGTGAGAGCCGAGAGCGCGATGCACGCGCCGAGGCTCCGCCCACGCCGAGGCTCCGCCCACGCCCCCCCCAGACCCGGAGCATGGCGGAGCAGCGCTGAGGCTGTTTTTGTGATGGATTCTCCCTGATTCTCCGGATTCTTCCTCCAGCACCGCGCGGTGAGTGTGCGCTTGTCTTCTAACGCTGCCCGAGCGCGTGCGTGTGGCTGCGCGTGACAATGTGCGGGTTTGTGCGGGCTGGTTGAAGGAAGCGGGATTGTGCGTCTATTGTCTGACGGAGCCGATCATTGATGCGCTGCGATCGATCGATGTGATTGTTCTTCGCTCCTCGCGCCGACCGGAGATCTTTAGCGATCAGAGCTGATCGGGAATCATCGATGTCGGAATGTGGAGACACCTGTCCTCGAGACAGCCTCGAGACGTGAGCCCCCCCCCATGGATGGATGATCAATGAAATATGAGGAGCAGGAA
This sequence comes from Takifugu flavidus, assembly GCF_003711565.1. Taxonomy (NCBI): domain Eukaryota; kingdom Metazoa; phylum Chordata; class Actinopteri; order Tetraodontiformes; family Tetraodontidae; genus Takifugu; species Takifugu flavidus. The sequence goes on along the minus strand of NW_026621997.1, from coordinate 10,772 downwards.
AGGAAACAGGAACCAGAGAAGATGAAGCCCCCCGAACCAGTAGAACCAGTCGTCTCTCCCCCCCCCCCGACCGAACCAGAGTAGAACCAGTCATCTCTCCCCCCTGGCCAGTAGAACCAGTCATCTCTCCCCCCTGGCCCAGTAGAACCAGTCATCTCTCCCCCCCGAACCAGTAGAACCAGTCCTCTCTCCCTCCCCGTCCCAGTAGAACCAGTCATCTCTCCCCCCTGCCCAGTAGAACCAGTCATCTCTCCCCCCGTCCCAGTAGAACCAGTCATCTCCCTCCCTGTCCCAGTAGAACCAGTCCTCTCCTCCCTGGCCCAGTAGAACCAGTCATCTCTCCCCCCGTCCCAGTAGAACCAGTCATCTCTCCCTCCCTGTCCCAGTAGAACCAGTCCTCTCTCCCTCCCTGTCCCAGTAGAACCAGTCCTCTCCTCCCTGGCCCAGTAGAACCAGTCATCTCTCCCCCCGTCCCAGTAGAACCAGTCCTCTCCCTCCCTGTCCCAGTAGAACCAGTCATCTCTCCCCCCGTCCCAGTAGAACCAGTCATCTCTCCCCCCTGGCCAGTAGAACCAGTCATCGCTCCCCCCCATCCCAGTAGAACCAGTCATCTCCCCCCTCTGTCCCAGTAGAACCAGTCATCTCTCCCCCCTCTGTCCCAGTAGAACCAGTTATATCTCCCCCCCCTCTGTCCCAGTAGAACCAGTCATCTCTCCCCCTCTGTCCCAGTAGAACCAGTCATCTCTCCCCCCTCTGTCCCAGTAGAACCAGTCCTCTCTCCCCCCCGTCCCAGTAGAACCAGTCCTCTCTCCCTCTGTCCCAGTAGAACCAGTCATCTCTCCCCCCTGGCCCAGTAGAACCAGTCATCTCTCCCCCCTGGCCCAGTGGAACCAGTCATCTCTCCCCCCCCCCGTCCCAGTAGAACCAGTCATCTCTCCCCCCCCTCTGTTCCAGTAGAACCAGTCATCTCTCCCCCCGTCCCAGTAGAACCAGTCATCTCTCCCCTCCGTCCCAGTAGAACCAGTCATCTCTCCCCCCTGGCCCAGTAGAACCAGTCCTCTCTCCCCCCTCCGTCCAGTAGAACCAGTCATCTCTCCCCTCCGTCCCAGTAGAACCAGTCATCTCTCCCCTCTGTCCCAGTAGAACCAGTCATCTCTCCCCCCCGTCCCAGTAGAACCAGTCATCTCTCATCTCTGTCCCAGTAGAACCAGTCATCTCTCATCTCTGTTAGCAGCTGTTAGCAGCTCACGGGTTCCTGAGGTCCACCTGTCTCCTGACATCGTGCATTAAATGATAGGCAGCATTAGCCATTAGCCATTAGCAGTAGCCAGTAGCCATTAGCCATGATGGCTGAAGATCTGTGTTTGTTCCATGAATCCGTCCAAAGTGCCAGAAGGGACATGAAGAGGATATTAATAGCAGCAGAGATGCGCTGGAGCATCAGTGCTAGCATAGCTGTTAGCATTCCAAGGGAATGACAGGAAACCAACTGAGGAAAATGATGTTTTCTTGTTTCATTTTCTTTCCAAAGTTGAAAGTTGGGTTTAATAAAAGGAGACGTGAGGGATCGTTAGCGTGGGAGGAGGGAAGGAAATGCTGCACGTTTGTGGTGAAGAGAAGCAGCAGCTAACGTCGCTATGCTACGGCTAACGCAGGTTTCTACTTCCTCTCCCAGCTTTAGTCAGGTCACCTGACTCAGCACAAAGGTCACCTGATCCGTGGAGAAGCCGGGAAACTGTCCTGCTGACCATGACTCTGTTGTCACGGTAACCTGTCATTGTTTCAGACTGAACCCAGAGGGGGCGGAGCCACGATGGCATCCAACAACATCCTGCACAGCTACTCCATCATCCCCTGCTTCATCTTCATCGAGGTGAGAGGGTGAGAGGATGATGGAGGGTGAGAGGGTGAGAGGATGAGAGGGTGAGAGGATGATGGAGAGAACAGGGTGAGAGGGTGAGAGGATGAAAGGGTGATGGAGGGTGAGAGAGTGAGAGGATGATGGAGAGAAGAGGATGAGAGGGTAAGAGGATGAGAGGATGAAAGGGTGATGGAGAGAAGAGGGTGAGAGGATCAGAGGGTGAGGGGGTGAGAGGGTGATGGAGGGTGAAAGGGTGATGGAGAGAAGAGGGTGAGAGGGTGAGAGGGTGAGAGGGTGATGGAGGGTGATGGAGGGTTAGAGGATGGAGAGAAGAGGATGAAAGGGTGATGGAGAGAAGAGGATGAGAGGGTGAGAGGATGAGAGGATGATGGAGAGAACAGGGTGAGGGGGTGAGAGGGTGAGAGGATGAAAGGGTGATGGAGGGTAAGAGGATGAGAGGGTGATGGAGGGTGATGGAGGGTGATGGAGGGTGATGGAGGGTGATGGAGGGTGAGAGGATGAGAGGGTGATGGAGAGAAGAGGATGAGAGGGTGATGGAGGGTGATGGAGGGTGATGGAGGGTGAGAGGGTGAGAGGATCAGAGGGTGAGGGGGTGAGAGGGTGATGGAGAGAAGAGGATGAGAGGGTGATGGAGAGAAGAGGGTGAGAGGGTGATGGAGAGAGAGGATGAGAGGGTGATGGAGGATGAGAGGGTGAGAGGATCAGAGGGTGAGGGGGTGAGAGGGTGATGGAGAGAAGAGGATGAGAGGGTGATGGAGAGAAGAGGGTGAGAGGATGAGAGGATGAGAGGGTGAGAGGGTGATGGAGGGTGATGGAGGGTGAGAGGGTGATGGAGGGTGAGAGGATGAAAGGGTGATGGAGAGAAGAGGGTGAGAGGGTGATGGAGGATGAGAGGGTGATGGAGAGAAGAGGGTGAGAGGGTGAGAGGATCAGAGGGTGAGGGGGTGAGAGGGTGATGGAGAGAAGAGGGTGAGAGGGTGAGAGGATGAGAGGTGAGAGGATGAGAGGGTGATGGAGGGTGAGAGGGTGATGGAGGGTGATGGAGGGTGAGAGGATGAGAGGGTGATGGAGGGTGATGGAGGGTGATGGAGGGTGAGAGGGTGATGGAGGGTGAGAGGATGAGAGGGTGATGGGGGGCTGGGGGTTACTGGTCTGCTTCCTGTCAGATGATGGGATTTTCGCCTCACTAACTGGGCTCCGCCTCCTCCTGTGTGGCTCCGCCCACCCGTCCCTCTTCCAGCTGGTCATCATGTCCGCCACCGCGTTGCTGGCGTACTACATGGAGTGCACGGACCTGTTCCGCGTGCACGTGCAGGGCTTCTTCTGCAATGACGCTGAGCTGATGAAGCCGTATCCGGGCGCCGAAGAATCCGGCTTTGTCCCGCCCCTGGTCCTGTACTGCGTGGTCGCCGCCGCACCCGCTGCCGTGGTGAGTGAGCTCCACCCATGAGGTCATGTGACCTACACGAGGTCATGTGACCTACATTCCTCCACGTCGGTGAGATATTGAAAGAGCCTTCGGCATCTGAAGAGATTCATATAAAATGAATCTTTTAATCTGTTTATTTTTTTATTTATTATCAAAGTTGTTTTGATCAAAGATGAATTTGGATCATCTGTGATGAAGAAACCGTCAGAAACCGAGCCACCAGGGGGCGGTGTAGCCCCGCAGCTCAGGCTGTCCTTCACCACACAGGAACACACACACACACACACACATTAACTCAGTCACACACACACACACCACACACACACACACATTAACTCAGTCACACACACACATCCATTCCCCCCACACACACACACACATCCACTCCCCCCCCCCCACACACACACATCCACTCCCCCCCCACACACACACTCTGTCCACTGCACGTCCTAATTTATATTTTAAATCATTTAATTCAGGCATTTTTAGTGACCAAGGCAACTGTGGTGGGAGGGGCCTGGAGGTGCATGTGTGTATAAGGGGAGGAGCTTCAGCTGCTCTCGCCGTTTTTCCCTCAGATTTTCATCGGGGAAGTTTCCATGTACGTGATGAAGTCGACCCGAGCGGCTCTGCTGGCCCAGGAGAAAACCATCGTGACGGGCGACTGTTGTTACCTCAACCCGTTGATGCGCCGCGTCGTCCGCTTCACCGGTAGGACGCCGGGTCATCGTGAGTCGTCACGCCGCTCGCTCCCGCCTAAACTCCCGTCGGTGTGTCGCAGGTGTCTTTGCGTTCGGACTGTTCGCCACAGACATCTTCGTCAACGCCGGCCAGGTGGTGACGGGGGGCCTCTCGCCCTACTTCCTGTCCGTGTGTAAGCCCAACTACACCAGCAGCGACTGCCGCTTCCACCACCAGTTCATCTCCAACGGCAACATCTGCACCGGGAACCCGGCGGTGGTGGAGAGGGCTCGCCGCTCGTTCCCGTCCAAAGACGCCGCGCTCAGCGTTTACTCAGCGGTCTACGTCACGGTGAGCAGCCCAGTTAACCGGGTTAACCAGTTAACCCGGTTAACCAGTTAACCAGTTAAAAAAGAGCGAGACCCAGCTAAAAGAGAACCTCCTGCTCCTCAGATGTACGTCACCAGCACCATCAAGACCAAGTCCAGCCGTCTGGCCAAGCCCGTCCTCTGTCTGGGAACGCTGTGTTCGGCGTTCCTCGCCGGCCTCAACCGAGTGTCGGAGTACCGGAACCACTGCTCCGACGTGGTGGCTGGATTCATCCTGGGATCTGCTGTGGCCCTGTTCCTGGTGATTCAACACAATAAAGAAATCCAGCCTCCACCACTCGGGCCGTAAAGTCAAAGGTCAGGGGGGACTGCCCCCCTCAGTCCTGGCCCCCCCTCGCCGTAGCAACAACCCCAAACTGGGGACCAACGGGGGTCTGAACCGATGGTTCTCCAGCCGGACCGACTCTGACTCTGTTGGCCTGGGAGGGCTTCTACCCTGCTGGTTCTCCTCAGCGTGTCCGGTCTCCAACAGCAGCTTCTAGTTCTAGTTAGTTCAGGCGACTAGTTAGTTCAGTTAGTTCAGGGGACTAGTTAGTTCAGGCGACTAGTTGGTTCAGGGGACTAGTTAGTTCTAGTTAATTCAGGTGACTAGTTAGTTCAGGTGACTAGTTAGTTCTAGGGACTAGTTAGTTCAGGTGATTAGTTAATTCAGGTGACTAGTTAGTTCTAGTTAGTTCAGGGGACTAGTTAGTTCAGGTGACTAGTTAGTTCTAGTTAGTTCAGGGGGCTAGTTAGTTCAGGTGACTAGTTAGTTCAAGGGACTAGTTAGTTCAGGTGACTAGTTAGTTCAGGTGACTAGTTAGTTCTAGTTAATTCAGGTGACTAGTTCGTTCAGGTGACTAGTTAGTTCAGTTAGTTCTAGTTAGTTCTGGTGTCTTCAAGGACTCCAGCTCACTAAACAAACTGGATCCAACCAGCAAAGGAAGAACTGGAGTCTGAAACCAGGAGTAGGTCAGCAGGAGGAGCCTGGAGATCACCTGCCCATGCCACGACCTTTGACCTGTGACCAGAGGGGCAGATGAACACCTGAGCTGAGGATGTTCTGACCCGTTTTCTCTCCTGTTTTCAGGGTTTGTGTGTGGTGAACAACTTCAAGGGCGTCCACAGTTCCACAGTCCACCAGAAGGCTGAAGAGTATCGTGGCCTTCCTCTCATGACCTTCCCCCGGGTGGAGTCTCCTCTGGAGACCCTGAGCGCTCAGGTACGCAAACACCTGTGAGGCCCAGCTGCTGAGCCAGCAGGACCGGCCAGAGGTGGAGACCACGGTTGGCTCCTCGAGCAGGGTCAGGGGTCAGGGGTTAGGATTAGGGTAGGGGTCAAGGGTCAGGGTAAAGGTCAAGGGTCAGGGTAAAGGTCAAGGGGTGGGCTCAGGATTAAGGGGTCAGGGTAAAGGTCAAGGGTCGTTGACAGGTGAAAGGTTCCATCAACAGTCAGATTTGTTCAGGAAGGTCACGTTAGCGATCACGTTGTTCACTTCTCTTCCTCGTGTCCCCCCCCCATCCCCCCCCCCCCCCCCCCAGAACCACTCTGCATCCATGACGGAGGTCACATGACTAAGGGGGCAGCACCGGGTCACGTTTGCCTCTCCGCAGCGCCTCCAGACACAGTGACCAACGAGGACGCGCGTCACGTGACTCCGTTTGCCAGATGACAGAAACACTTCTCATTTCTCCGATTCGGTCACAAAAATGTTTCCAACGTTCCCGAAGTTTCTCCGATTCTCCGTTAAGCACAGATCCAGATGGGAGCGTTGGAAACATCACGTGTTTGTGTGTTTGTAGGTGGACGAAGATGTTTTGTACATTTTGTAAAAGCGAGTGATGTAGCCTCACCTCCTGGTAGCCCCGCCCCCTCGCGTTAGTCCCAAACTTAATGTCGTGACGTTTGTAGAGTCAAGATGGAATTTTGGTTCTGAAGGATCGGATCCGCTCGTTTGTCGTATCTACACATATATTCCCATTTGTTTGCCTGCTGTTAAACATGTTTAAGTGATGTGTCCAACGTCAGATATCAAGAAACGCTAACCCGGCTACCCAAAGCTAGCCACAGCTAGCCACAGCTAGCCATAGCTAACCCCCCCCACGGAGGCCCAGGTGATTCGCCCAGCATGAAGCCGTTTCTCATCAGTATCGTGATCATAAATGTGACTTTACTTTGATCTTTTGTTTCTCAGCTTGTTCGACCAATAAATCGTCAGTAGCAACAACGTTGTTTACGTTTTGTCACTTTAGTTGAAGAAAACCAGGATGTGGGAGGAGCTTGGGCCTCGTCTACAATTCCTCTTTTATTTTCCTTCAATTATTTAGCCATTTTATTTCTTTGAACTCATGTAGCCGAGGTTGCTAAAATGCTAACAGAGCATTTTTGTTAGGTGTAGATAAATGATTCTCCCTGGATTTGTCACCATGGCAACCTGAACCCTGACAGAAGATGCTAGCTGATTGAGAAGTGTTGATCCCTTTCACGGGGGTCACGGAGGTCACGGGGGTTCGGTGCCTTGCTCAAGGGTACGTGGGCAGTGCTCCCCCTGCTACCAGAACACCTCCCATGTTCTGTCTGCTCTGGGACTGGAACCAGGAACCCTCTGCGTCTCAGCCCCCAACAGAGTGGAACACTGACAGGAAGTGAAACGTGAGGAGGAGCCAGAGACCAGCTGACCAATCAGAGCTGGGTAAGAAAGGACAGCAGAGAAGAAGACAGCAAAGGTTTTAATTGGACAAAAGTGGGAGAAAACACATCCCAGAGAGACGCACCAGGAACGGATCAGGGACCCAACAGCACCACGAGGATCGGTGCCGATCTGGGAAGCTTCGGTTGGTGAATCTTCATGGAAAAACTGACGTGTTCCACACACACCTCAGGTCCACCTCACACCTGAAGAGGCCCAGGAGGTCTCATGAGGCTAATCCAGATCTGCCCCCTGCCCAGGCCACGAGGGGTGAGGGGGGGCAGGAACGAGGTGCAGCAAGTTAAAAGTTCCAGGAGAATATTCCTGTCCTGAGGATCCCAACAGGATCCTGGTTCCAGATCCACAGAGAAACTCTTCAGAATTGTGGGCCAGTGCTTGTGTGTTGGTTGGTGTGCTGGTGGGACTGGGCACACTGGCTGAACTGGTGTGCTGTGGGCTGGCCGGAGCCGGGCCCTGTAGCCGGCCGGTGTTCCGACTGGAACTGTTCCAGTTCCTGCTTCCTCCTCATGGCCGCCTGAAGCTGCTGCTTGATCACCTGGATCTGATCTTCCAGTTCAGACAGTTCCTGAACCAACGTCGCCCTGACCGGTCCTGGTCCACGGTGCCCAGCACCCAGTCCCCTGCACTGGCCCAGCGTCAAGCCCGACCCGGATCCAAACCCCCGGCCAATCAGCTCAGACCGACCATTGGACGAGTGCTGCTCCAGAGGGGGGAGGGGCTGAGGGGGGGTCTGAGGAGTCAGTGAGCAAGGCAGCTCCTGGGCTGGACTCCGCTCCTGGGCTGGAGGCCGCTCCAGCTCCTTCTGGATCCGGCTGAGGAGAAGCCGGCGCCTGTTCGAGTGGGAGGAGTCCGGAGGGTTCCGGGACGCTGACTGGTGGTTTCCCTCGTTGCACCTGAAGGTAAACAGAAAAGAGAAGGAGGTGGAGGAGGAGATGGAGGAGCAGAAGGAGGTGGAGCAGGAGATGGAGGAGCAGAAGGAGGTGGAGGAGTGGATAGAGGAGGTGGAGGAGGAGCCGAAAGAGAAGGAGGTGATGGAGGAGCAGGGGGTGGAGGAGGAGATGGAGGAGCAGAAGGAGGTGGAGCAGGAGATGGAGGAGCAGAAGGAGGTGGAGGAGCAGAATCAGAAGGAGGTGGAGGAGCACAGGTCTCGGAGGTCCCGGTGCAAAGACCAGCGGAGGGAGCTGGTTTTCCTGACTAGCTACGCAGACGTTGCTGGAAGCTATTAGCAGGGTTAGCGTCCTTCAGATAGCTGCACATGTCACCCTTGTCCTGGGGGGTCGAGTGGCTGAGACAGTCTATTTCAGGACACGGCCCCGAGCCGGAGACCAGCCATCCCAACCAGACCTGAACCAGGTCCAGCCTCCCACAGTCACAATGTCCCCACTTTGGTAGGAGGATGCAGACTTGTGATATGCAAACACACACACAACACCTGAGACTGCAGGTGTATCACCAGTTAGCAGGAAGTCGTTAGCGCTGTCGCTAGCGTGTGAAGCTTCTTTCACCATGGTAAAGTCAGAACACTGCCCCTCGTGGCAACGCTCACAAACAGTGAGCATCTGGAAACGTGCGCACGTACCTTTTCTGTGGATCAGCGACGGTCGTCAGTTGATCGTCAGTGAAGGCGGAGTTCAGGGCTCGGTGTAATCTCTGGAGAAACAGGCACGTTAGCATGTAGCACATCTGCGCGACTTGTTCGGAGGAGGTTGGGGTGGAGCCCACCTGACTGGTGTGCAGCCAGTACTTGAACCGCGGCTCGTGGACTCTGGGAATCACCACCTTGTAGACGAGGTGCTCGGCCATGGTGGTCAGCAGAGATAAGGCCACGCCCACACACAGCATCACAAACAAGCCAGAGAAATGTTTGATTCCCATCTGCAGCGTCTGGAAGACAAACAGGATGTTATGGGAGGCACACAGGAAGTTGAAGAGGTCCAAGCCCCGCCCACCCAACGCTCTGCCTGCCGCCCCGCCCACCCACCTAACGCCCCGCCCACCCAACGATCCGCCCACCCGTCACTTAGCTTGCCGCCCCGCCCACCCATTCAACACCCCGCCCACCACACCACCCGTCGCTCCGCCCACCCGTCACTGAGCTTGCCGCCCCGCCCACCCACCACACCACCCGTCGCTCCGCCCACCCGTCACTGAGCTTGCCGCCCCGCCCACCCACCCAACGCTCCGCCCACCACACCACCCGTCACCCCGCCCACCCGTCACTGAGCTTGCCGCCCCGCCCACCCATCCATGGGCTGTGGTCACATGATCAGAAGAGAATTCCTGTCCCAGGAACATCCCACCAACCTCCAGCTGTTGTGCAGATGTTTTCCGCTAAAGCCGCAGGAAGCAGCCAGCAGTGGGAGGAGTTTCTGGATTTCCTCGCCACCGACAGACGGATACAACAAACACAGAATTCCCAGATTCCCTACTTGCTGGACCACCTGCGAAGCGTGCTAATGCTAACAGTTTCTCCTGACAGAGACCAAAGACAGAGACCAAAGCGGTCCGGACTGGAGGGAGGTTCTGCAGAACCAGCTCGTATCAGGTTGACACGTGCGAAGAACCAAGCACAACCACTCATGACCCACTTCCTGTTTAACCAGCTGTAACTCCGTCACCATGGCAACAGCGGCAGGTTAGCCTGAGCCGGACACGAGCCGGCGGCGCCTTCTTACCTCGGTGGCGGCGAAGCTGCGTTTCCCACACGGAACCACCTTGTACCATTTGTCGTGCAGCAGGTCCATGAAGCCGTCTGACTTGTACTGGCTCACGAGCTCCGAGATGTTGGAGGTGAGCGGAGAGTTCTGAGGGAGTCCGATTCCGTAGCCTGAAACACACATCCGTTAGCCCAGCTCAGCCACAGGAAGTGATGCGCACGCTGTCCGGCAGGCTTAAGGGTGCATTAAGTCATTAGCAACAACGCAGGAATGTGGAGCTACAGTAATAAGACGTCGCCATGGGAACATTTTCATCACAGGAAGTGGCTAAAAGCACTGAAGATTAAGAGTCGGAGACGCCAACTCTGCCTCCCAGAGCAGCATCGCTCACCTTCGATGGCGAAGGGCTTCCCCACCGTCAGCATCTTGCAGTCGGCGTCAATGGAGACCTCGTAGTCCAGCAGAGCCTTGTCCATGATGAAGGCGTCCAGCTTCTGAGGGTCGGCCCTGGAGAGCAGACGGACGCGTCAGCGTTAGCTCGCGTCAGCGTTAGCTCGCTTCAGTGTTAGCTCGCTTCAGCATTAGCTCGCTTCAGTGTTAGCTCGCTTTAACGTTAGCTCGCTTCAGCCTTAGCTCGCTTCAGCGTTAGCTCGCTTCAGCCTTAGCTCGTCTCAGCGTTAGCTCGCTTCAGCCTTAGCTCGCTTCAGCGTTAGCTCGCTTTAACGTTAGCTCGCTTTAACGTTAGCTCGCCTCAGCGTTAGCTCGCTTCAGTGTTAGCTCGCTTTAACGTTAGCTCGCCTCAGGAAGTGGCGCCCCTCTTACTTCAGCTGCTGGATGCCGTCAGGTGTTGCGGGGACGTTGTAGCGCCGCATGTACTCGTGCATCTCAGGGAAGCTCTTCTTCACGTAGTCCTCGGCGCTGCTCTCTCTCACCGTGGCGAAGCGGAACCCCTGGGACGGGTGGTGCAGCTGCGGGACACAAGAACATCGTCTGAAACGCGGAGCAGGAAGCAGCAACCAGGAAGGTGGTGGCTCCTGGAGACCAC
>NW_026621996.1:0-26918 GCF_003711565.1 Takifugu flavidus | reverse complement strand
GGCATGGATAGAGGTGTAATAAAGGCATGGATAGAGGTTGTAATAAAGGCATGGATATAGCTGTAATAAAGGCATGGATAGAGGTGTAATAAAGGCACGGATGGAGGTTTGAATAAAGGCACGGATGGAGGTGTAATAAAGGCACGGATGGAGGTGTAATAAAGGCACGGATGGAGGTGTAATAAAGGCACGGATAGAGATGTAATAAAGGCATGGATAGAGGTGTTATAAAGGCATGGATGGAGGTGTAATAAAGGCATGGATGGAGGTGTAATAAAGGCATGGATAGAGGTGTAATAAAGGCATGGATAGAGGTGTAATAAGGCATGGATGGGGGTAATAAAGGCATGGATAGAGGTGTAATAAAAGCATGGAAAGAGGTGTAATAAAGGCATGGATAGAGGTGTAATAAAGGCATGGATAGAGATGTAATAAAGGCATGGATAGAGGTGTTATAAAGGCATGGATGGAGGTGTAATAAAGGCATGGATGGAGGTGTAATAAAGGCATGGATAGAGGTGTAATAAAGGCATGGATAGAGGTGTAATAAAGGCATGGATGGAGGTGTAATAAAGGCATGGATGGAGGTGTAATAAAGGCATGGATGGAGGTGTAATAAAGGCATGGAGAGAGGTGTAATAAAGGCATGGATAGAGTGACCATCATAACCACTAACGTCATTAAAATGTCATAAATTTAGAGTTAACTGTTACCAAGACACACAGGAAGTGGTCTGACTGAGGAGGCATGCTTAGGGTTAGGGTTAACCCATCCTTCCAGATGAAGCTGCACCACTTTTCTTAGAATGGAGGTTTGTCTCCAAGTTCAGAACTCATGATCAACCCTTCGGACCTGCTGAGACCCGCCACCACTTTCATTGTTTTTCCTGATCTGGAATCAGTGAAACTTGATCCAGTCTGAAACTTTGAGCGTCAGATCTCAACAGCAGCATCAACAGCAAAACTGCAGCAGCGTCAGTCTGAAAGAATTCCAGTCGTACCTGCTTTAAAAGCTCTTCTGAGTTCTTTACTTAAGTTTTTGGGATTGTTTTACTCCAGTGATGCTGTTCTTGTCTTTTTGAAATGTGAAGCCCAACTGGACCTGAGAAGAAGATAAACTGTAAAACATCAGCTCAAAGCACTCTGGAATAAATATATAATATATTCATATCTGCTGAATATATCGACTAACACATGTGCATGTATATTTTGCTTTAAGGTCCCACATGTGAACACGTCCCCATCGACTCTCATCAATCAAAGCTTCAGTCAAACCTGAGGAGCAGGTTTATGTGTGTGCAGGAAGGCTGCGATGAGAAGGTAGACGAGCAACGGCTGGACGACGTCTACACACAGCTGTACGTCACCACCGGTGGCGACATACACATCAATGCTCAGCACGAGGTCACTCAGATTGACATGGTTGGGAACCCTTCAGACACAGAACAACCCATTAGTCCCAGTGACCTGTTTACACCTCCAGCTGGGAAATATAAACCCATAAGAACTGTTCTGACCAGCGGAAATGCAGGAATTGGCAAAACCTTTCTAATCCGCAAGTTTGTGTTGGACTGGGCAGAACAACGAGCCAATCAAGACGTGCATCTCATATTGCCGTTCACCTTTCGCCACTGAACCTGTTGAGGGGGACACGCCTATCCTTGGCTGAACTCACTCATAAGTGCATCCAAGAGTCCAGGGCCATTCAAATAGAGGCTCTTAACAGCATCTTTACAGCTCTGCAGTCATCAGGAGACGCCAATTTTGACAGTTGTAAATTCAAGCTTCTGTTTATCTTGGATGGGCTGGATGAGAGCCGACTAGAAATGGACACCAGAACCAATGAATTCCAGGAGGCGGATATAGATGTGAAGGCACCGTGCTCGGTGGAGGTCCTGCTCACAAACCTCATTAACAGAAGTCTTCTCCCCTCCGCTCGACTCTGGATAACCACGAGGCCCGCGGCAGCCAATCAGATCCATCCGGATTTTGTGGACATGAGGACAGAGGTGCGAGGGTTAATAACGAGCAGAAGGAAGAGTACTTTAGGAGGAAGTTCAAGGATGAGGAGCAGGCGTGCAGCATCATCTCTCACATCAAGGCATCTCGAAGCCTCCATATCATGTGTCACATCCCAATCTTCTGCTGGGTCACTGCAAAGGTTTTTGAAGATGTGTTGAAGATGCGAGAAGAGCTGCCCAAGACTCTCACAGCAATGTACATCTCCTTCCTGGTTGTTCAGTGCACACCAAAAAACAAGAGAGGAGACGGGAAAGCTCCACAATGGAGTCCAGAGAGCTGTGAGATGATTCCAATTCTGGCAAAGCTGGCATTTAAACAACTGCAGAAAGGCAATGTGATCTTCTACGAGTCCGATCTAAGAGACTGTGGCATCACCGTCAGGTCGGCTGATGCCTACTCAGGAGTGTTCACGCAGATGTTCAGAAGGGAGCGAGGACTGATCAAGGAGGAGGTGTTCTGCTTTGTCCATCTGAGTGTTCAGGAGTTTCTCGCTGCTCTTCATGTACATTTGAAATTCACCAAGTCTGGCACCAACATACTGTCAGAAAAACCAACCTTATTACGTTATTTAGGCTCTAAACTGTTCAACACCAAAATCAAACAGACTGATTTTTACCAGTGTGCGGTGGACAAGGCCTTGCAAAATGAAAAAGGACACCTGGACCTGTTCCTGCGGTTCCTTTTGGGTCTTTCTCTGCCGACCAATCAGGCTCTTCTACGAGGTCTAATTAACGGTGAAGGCAGCTCAGAGCCCAATCAGGAAATCATTCGCTACATCAAGTGGAAGATTGGAAAGAATCTGTCCTCAGAGAGAATCATCAACCTGTTCCACTGTCTGAACGAGCTGAACGATAGTTCACTGGTCCAGGAGGTTCAACAGAACCTCAGATCTGGAAGATTGACAACAGAAAGTCTCTCCCCTGCTCAGTGGTCAGCTCTTGGCTTCATATTACTGTCCTCAGGACAAGACCTGGAGATGTTTGACCTGAAGAAATACTCTGCTTCAGAGTGGGTTCTCCTGAGGCTGCTGCCAGTGGTCACAGCCTGCAGAAAAGCCATGTAAGTGTTCTGCAGGTGTTCTGCAGGTGTCTGCAGGTGTTCTGCAGGTGTTCTGCAGGTGTCTGCAGGTGTCTGCAGGTGACTGCAGGTGACTGCAGGTGTCTGCAGGTGTCTGCAGGTGACTGCAGGTGTCTGCAGGTGTTCTGCAGGGTTCTGCAGGTGTCTGCAGGTGTCTGCAGGTGTCTGCAGGTGTCTGCAGGGTCTGCAGTTGTCTGCAGGTGTCTGCAGGTGTTCTGCAGGTGTCTGCAGGTGTCTGCAGGTGTCTGCAGATGTCTGCAGGTGTCTGCAGTTGTCTGCAGGTGTCTGCAGGTGTCTGCAGGAGACTGCAGTTGTCTGCAGGTGTTCTGCAGTTGTCTGCAGGTGTTCTGCAGGTGTTCTGCAGTTGTCTGCAGGTGTCTGCAGGTGTTCTGCAGGTGTTCTGCAGGTGACTGCAGGTGTCTGCAGGTGTTCTGCAGGTGTCTGCAGGTGTCTGCAGGTGTCTGCAGGTGTCTGCAGTTGTCTGCAGGTGTCTGCAGGTGTTCTGCAGGTGTCTGTAGGTGTTCTGCAGGTGTCTGCAGGTGTCTGCAGATGTCTGCAGGTGTCTGCAGTTGTCTGCAGGTGTCTGCAGGTGTCTGCAGGAGACTGCAGTTGTCTGCAGGTGTTCTGCAGTTGTCTGCAGGTGTTCTGCAGGTGTTCTGCAGTTGTCTGCAGGTGTCTGCAGGTGTTCTGCAGGTGTTCTGCAGGTGACTGCAGGTGTCTGCCGGTGTCTGAAGGTGTCTGCAGGTGTTTTGCAGGTGACTGCAGGTGTCTGCAGGTGTCTGCAGTTGTCTGCCGGTGTTCTGCAGATGTCTGTAGGTGTTCTGCAGGTGTTCTGCAGATGTATGTAGGTGTTCTGCAGGTGTTCTGCAGATGTCTGCAGGTGTCTGCAGGTGTCTGTAGGTGTTCTGTAGGTGTTCTGCAGTGTCTGCAGGTGTCTGCAGATGTCTGCAGGTGTCTGCAGGTGTGTCTGCAGGTGTCTGCAGGTGACTGCAGGTGTCTGCAGATGTCTGCAGGTGTCTGCAGGTGTCTGTAGGTGTTCTGTAGGTGTTCTGCAGGTGTGTCTGCAGGTGTCTGCAGATGTCTGCAGGTGACTGCAGGTGTCTGCAGGTGTCTGCAGGTGACTGCAGGTGTCTGCAGGTGTCTGCAGGTGTCTGCAGGTGTCTGCAGGTGTTCTGCAGGTGTGTTCTGCAGGTGTCTGCAGTTGTCTGCAGGTGTTCTGCAGTTGTCTGCAGGTTGTCTGCAGTTGTCTGCAGGTGTTCTGCAGGTGTTCTGCAGGGTTCTGCAGGTGTTCTGCAGTTGTCTGCAGGTGTTCTGCAGGTGTCTGCAGTTGTCTGCAGGTGTTCTGCAGGTGTTCTGCAGGTGTCTGCAGTGTTCTGCAGTTGTCTGCAGGTGTTCTGCAGGTGTCTGCAGGTGTCTGCAGTTGTCTGCAGTGTCTGCAGGTGTTCTGCAGATGTCTGTAGGTGTTCTGCAGGTGTTCTGCAGATGTCTGTAGGTGTTCTGCAGGTGTTCTGCAGATGTATGTAGGTGTTCTGCAGGTGTCTGCAGGGTCTGCAGGTGTCTGCAGGTGTCTGTAGGTGTTCTGCGGTGTTCTGCAGATGTCTGCAGGGTCTGCAGGTGTTCTGCAGGTGTCTGTAGGTGTCCTGCAGGAGTTTTGCAGGTGTCTGTAGGTGTTCTGCAGATGTCTGCAGGTGTCTGCAGGTGTTCTGCAGTGTCTGCAGGTGTCTGCAGTTGTCTGCAGGTGTTCTGCAGGTGTTCTGCAGGTGTCTGCAGGTGTTCTGCAGTTGTCTGCAGGTGTTCTGCAGGTGTCTGCAGTTGTCTGCAGGTGTTCTGCAGGTGTTCTGCAGGTGTCTGCAGGTGTTCTGCAGTTGTCCTGCAGGTGTTCTGCAGGTGTCTGCAGGTGTCTGCAGTTGTCTGCCGGTGTTCTGCAGATGTCTGTAGGTGTTCTGCAGGTGTTCTGCAGATGTCTGTAGGTGTTCTGCAGGTGTTCTGCAGATGTATGTAGGTGTTCTGCAGGTGTTCTGCAGATGTCTGCAGGTGTCTGCAGGTGTCTGTAGGTGTTCTGCAGGTGTTCTGCAGATGTCTGCAGGTGTCTGCAGGTGTTCTGCAGGTGTCTGTAGGTGTCTGCAGGAGTTTTGCAGGTGTCTGTAGGTGTTCTGCAGATGTCTGCAGGTGTCTGCAGGTGTTCTGCAGGTGTTCTGCAGGTGTTCTGCAGATGTCTGCAGGTGTCTGCAGGTGTCTGTAGGTGTTCTGCAGGTGTTCTGCAGACGTCTGCAGGTGTCTGCAGGTGTCTGCAGGTGTCTGCAGCTGTCTGCAGGAGTTTTGCAGGTGTCTGTAGGTGTTCTGCAGATGTCTGCAGGTGTCTGCAGGTGTCTGTAGGTGTTCTGCAGATGTCTGCAGGTGTCTACAGGTGTTCTGCAGGTGTTCTGCAGATGTCTGCAGGTGTCTGCAGGTGTCTGTAGGTGTTCTGCAGGTGTTCTGCATGTGTCTGTAGGTGTTCTGCAGGTGTTCTGCAGATGTCTGCAGGTGTCTGCAGGTGTCTGTAGGTGTTCTGCAGGTTTTCTGCATGTGTCTGTAGGTGTTCTGCAGGTGTCTGCAGGTGTCTGCAGGTGTTCTGCATGTGTCTGCAGGTGTTCTGCAGATGTCTGCAGGTGTCTGTAGGTGTTCTGCAGGTGTTCTGCATGTGTCTGTAGGTGTTCTGCTGGTGTTCTGCAGATGTCTGCAGTTGTCTGCAGGTATTCTGCAGTTGTCTGCAGGTGTTTTGCAGGTGACTGCAGGTGTCTGCAGGTGTCTGCAGTTGTCTGCAGGTGTTCTGCAGATGTCTGTAGGTGTTCTGCAGGTTTTCTGCAGATGTATGTGGGTGTTCTGCAGGTGTTCTGCAGATGTCTGCAGGTGTCTGCAGGTGTCTGCAGGTGTCTGCAGGTGTCTGCAGGTGTCTGCAGGTGACTGCAGGTGTCTGCAGGTGTCTGCAGGAGACTGCAGTTGTCTGCAGGTGTCTGCAGGTGACTGCAGGTGACTGCAGGTGTCTGCAGTGTCTGCAGGTGTCTGCAGGTGACTGCAGGTGTCTGCAGGTTGTCTGCAGGTGACTGCAGGTGTCTGCAGGTGTCTGCAGTGTCTGCAGGTGACTGCAGGTGTCTGCAGGTGTCTGCAGGTGTCTGCAGTTGTCTGCAGGAGACTGCAGGTGTCTGCAGGTGTCTGCAGGTGTCTGCAGGTGTCTGCAGGTGACTGCAGGTGTCTGCAGTGTCTGCAGGTGTCTGCAGGTGACTGCAGGTGTCTGCAGGTGTCTGCAGTGTCTGCAGGTGTCTGCAGGTGTCTGCAGGTGACTGCAGGTGTCTGCAGGTGTCTGTAGGTGTTCTGCAGGTGTCTGCAGGTGACTGCAGGTGTCTGCAGGTGTCTGTAGGTGTTCTGCAGGTGTCTGCAGGTGTCTGCAGATGTCTGCAGGTGTCTGCAGGTGTCTGCAGGTGACTGCAGATGTCTGCAGGTGTCTGCAGGTGTCTGCAGGTGTCTGCAGGTGTCTGCAGGTGTCTGCAGGTGACTGCAGGTGTCTGCAGGTGTCTGCAGGAGACTGCAGTTGTCTGCAGGTGTCTGCAGGTGACTGCAGGTGACTGCAGGTGTCTGCAGGTGTCTGCAGGTCTGCAGGTGACTGCAGGTGTCTGCAGGTGTCTGCAGGTGACTGCAGGTGTCTGCAGGTGTCTGCAGGTGTCTGCAGGTGACTGCAGGTGTCTGCAGGTGTCTGCAGGTGTCTGCAGTTGTCTGCAGGAGACTGCAGGTGTCTGCAGGTGTCTGCAGGTGTCTGCAGGTGACTGCAGGTGTCTGCAGGTGTCTGCAGGTGTCTGCAGGTGACTGCAGGTGTCTGCAGGTGTCTGCAGGTGTCTGCAGGTGTCTGCAGGTGTCTGCAGGTGACTGCAGTGTCTGCAGGTGTCTGTAGGTGTTCTGCAGGTGTCTGCAGGTGACTGCAGGTGTCTGCAGGTGTCTGTAGGTGTTCTGCAGGTGTCTGCAGGTGTCTGCAGATGTCTGCAGGTGTCTGCAGGTGTCTGCAGGTGACTGCAGGTGTCTGCAGGTGTCTGCAGGTGTCTGCAGGTGTCTGCAGTTGTCTGCAGGAGACTGCAGTTGTCTGCAGGTGTCTGCAGGTGTCTGCAGGAGACTGCAGTTGTCTGCAGGTGTCTGCAGGTGTTCTGCAGGAGACTGCAGTTGTCTGCAGGTGTCTGCAGGTGTTCTGCAGGTGTCTGCAGGTGTTCTGCAGGTGTTCTGCAGGTGTCTGCAGGTGTCTGCAGGTGTCTGTAGGTGTTCTGCAGGTGTTCTGCAGATGTCTGCAGGTGTCTGCAGGTGTTCTGCAGGTGTCTGTAGGTGTCTGCAGGAGTTTTGCAGGTGTCTGTAGGTGTTCTGCAGATGTCTGCAGGTGTCTGCAGGTGTCTGTAGGTGTTCTGCAGATGTCTGCAGGTGTCTGCAGGTGTTCTGCAGGTGTTCTGCAGATGTCTGCAGGTGTCTGCAGGTGTTCTGCAGGTGTTCTGCAGGTGTCTGCAGGTGTTCTGCAGGTGTCTGCAGGTGTCTGCAGGTGTCTGCAGGTGTTCTGCAGGTGTCTGCAGGTGTTCTGCAGGTGTCTGCAGGTGTCTGCAGGTGTTCTGCAGGTGTTCTGCAGGTGTCTGCAGGTGTTCTCCAGGTATCTGCAGGTGTTCTGCAGGTGCCTGCAGGTGTCTGCAGGTGTCTGCAGGTGTCTGCAGGTGTTCTGCAGGTGTTCTGCAGGTGTTCTGCAGGTGTCTGCAGGTGTCTGCAGGTGTTCTGCAGGTGTCTGCAGGTGCCTGCAGGTGTTCTGCAGGTGTCTGCAGGTGTTCTGCAGGTGTTCTGCAGGTGTCTGCAGGTGTTCTGCAGGTGTTCTGCAGGTGTCTGCAGGTGTTCTGCAGGGTTCTGCAGGTGTCTGCAGGTGTTCTGCAGGTGTCTGCAGGTGTCTGCAGGTGTTCTGCAGGTGTTCTGCAGGTGTTCTGCAGGTGTCTGCAGGTGTTCAGCAACACGCATCACATCTGGCAGCGTTTTAGGCAGTCGCAGTAGTTACTCCAAGAACTGATTTCATTCCGTATCATTGCACCTTCCGTCCTCATAAAGGTCAACTAAAGAAATAAGCCTGCGTCCCTGATTGTGCAGGAGAGAACCAGAAGGATTTCCTGCTTTCTTCTTCTTTTCTTTTTTCAGGTTGAGTCACTGCAATCTGAGGGAGAGAGGAGTTGTGAAGCTCTGTCCCCCGTCCTCAGCGCCTCCTCCTCTAGTCTGCTAGAGCTGGACCTGAGGGACAATGACCTGAGGGATTCAGGGCTGAACGAGCTCTCTGTTGGTCTGAAGAGTCCAAACTGCCGGCTGGAGATCCTCAGGTTAGTGCTCCTTATCAGCATCATCAGTTTTTCTAAATGGCAGCTTGAAATTTTGGTTATCTTCCAAAAAGAGGAAATATCTTTACCAAAAATGCCGACCAGCCGACCACTGTTCACTCCCACAGCTTTTAAAATGACTTAGTCTGGTTCTGGTTCCTGTGCTTCGCTCCCCAGTCAGGTCCAGGCCCCGACACACGACCCAGAACTTTGCATAAATGAGCTGTTAATTAGTGAGGAATGTCTGTGTGTGTGTTGTGTGTGTGTGTGTGTGTGTTGTGTGTGTGTGTGTGTGTGTGTGTGTGGTGTGGATGTGCTTGCATGCAGGGTATCGGGCTGTCTCATCACAGCAAAGGATGTTCTTCTCTGGCCTCAGCGTTGAGGTCCAACCCAACCCATCTGAAAGAACGGACCTGAGCTTCAACCATCCTGGAGATGATGGAACGAAGCAGCTCTCTGCTGTTCTGGAGGATCCAGAGTTGAGCCTGGAGGTTCTCAGGTAGATGCAAACACCCTCCCTAAAATGAACACCTGATACTATTTATTGATGAGCATGGAGACCTTCCAGACGTTCGGTGGTTCAAGCAGCACATTGTGAGATCTGAACCACCTCTGAGCAGAGAGATGTGATGCTTTCTGGACCTTCAGGGTACGAGAACCCACATAAGGGAGAATAAAAGGGTCACGTCAGAGATACAAAAAGATCAGGTGATGCCAGCACAACCATCTGGCTGCAGCCACTGCCTGGAGGGAATCCTTAGAGAGAAATAGCAAAGTTCTCCTCCATGACGTTGGCATATGGAGAGATGTTACAAATCCAGCTCTGAGGTTCACAAACCGAATCAAGAGCAAACCGGTTCAGGCTGACCCAAGTCAGGGACGAACAGTGTAGAGCTCAAGGTTGAGGTGGCATCTGTTGAACCTCTGTCCTGCCTTGATTTCATTTCCTCTGTGTCTTCTCCCAATCCAGACTGGACCATTGTGGGAAAGAGAGACTTAAGAGTGGTCTGAAGAAGTGTAAGTGATCAACTTGATGCGTCAGCACGTCACGCTCTGAAAAAAGCAGCAGTTAGTGGACTCAGTTGTGTTTCATGAGCTGGTTCCTGGTTCCTCCTCTCTCCCTTTAGATCACTGTGAGCTCAGCGTGGACACCAACACCGTCCACAGGTCAATCCAAGTGTCCAACAACAGGGTGATGTGGACAGTGGCCGAGGACCAACCATATCCAGACCATCCAGAGAGGTTTAAGGTCTTTCCCCAGCTGCTGTGTAGCAACAGCCTAACTGGTCGCTGTTACTGGGAGGTGGAGTGGACAGGACGGGTTCACATTTCTGTAGCATACAAAAAGATCCGGAGACATGGAATCAGTGCCCAAAGCTGGTTTGGAGCGAATCAGCAGTCTTGGAGCCTTGAGTGTTCTGCCAGCGGTTACTCTGTCCTCCACGATGACAAAAGTGTAGCCCTCCTCCCCTTCTCATCCACTGGTCCTCGGAGAGTCGCCGTCTATGTGAACTACCCCGCTGGCACTGTGACCTTCTACAGAATCACCACCACACCCCGGTCCACCTCTATACCTTCAAAACCACATTCACTGAACCGCTGTTCCCCGGCTTTGGCTTTGGTTTATGTTCTGGGTTCTTCTCCGGTCCTCGGTGCATTTGTGTTCGACCGCAGGAGAAGCTTCCGTCTGAAGAAACACGAGGGTTGAGCTCACGGCCTGAATATGAGTTCTAGACCTGCTGGATGTTCATCATGAAGGTCCCGTCTGTCCAACCAACCTCATCTTTCCTATTGCTGATTCCACAGGTTGTCAGGAGAGAGCAACGTGATCCTAGGAAAACTGGCTGTTTTTCTACACCTTTGTCCTTTATTTTTAATTTTCCTGGTGAGATTAAACCTCTTTTTCCAAAGCGACTCAGCCAAGTTGGCCTCATCCTTCATGATCACCACGAGAACTCACAGATGTAAACAGTAACATAGATCCCAAGAGGAGACAGAGAGCTTAGAACGGACAAGAGACAAAATTAACATCCAACATCAGAAAAGCAATGTCAATTCTCACTCAGATACATTTTTAAGGGTCTTGAATTGTCCAAGCGTGAACTATGGGGTGTTTAGAATGTTATTCCACAGCCAGCTAAATAATCATCGAGCTCTGGAAAGGCTGCCATCTAGTGGAGCAAATGTTGTAGGCACCATATAACACAACTGTGATCATCAGTATAAATCTGTATTCTAAAAAACAAGCATCTTCAGAGTCGCCCTTGACTTAAAAATAATCTCATGGTGAATCACAATACAAGAGGAAACAGCATCTGCATGTTGTCAAGAGGACATTTCTGATATTCCAATATTTATGTTTTTAACTGTAGTGCTGATCACGGCCATACTGGGGGGGGTGCAGGTCTAGAACAGCACCGGACTCGTGACTAAAGACGACACAAAGCAGTCCGGGATTTTTGATCACAATTCCAATGAAGCAGGAATCAGAAATAAACTGGATCACAGTGGGATTGTGGAGCACGTCTGAGATGTTCAGCCATCGTAGCTCTGGTGCAGTAAAGATGAAGTATTCTACATATACGGCTGAATATATAGTTAGAACTAAATGCATCAGTGAGGCCTTCCTTCCTCTCACAGCATCATTAACAGCTTCACAGGCTGAAACAGGCCATTGATATTGAGACTATTGATCAACGGCTGCTCCTGTTAGGAGAATCAATAGAAAAATCAGGTCGTGCCCCCACAATAGAACATGGCTGCACGAGTGTGCACTGTAGCGCACGGCTGTGCCGCTCCGCCCCCATGGTGATGGCGTCCACGGTCTGCGGCCTCCGCCCGTCTCAACGCTGTGCCGCTCCGCCCCCACGGCGAGGGCGTCCGCGGTCTGCGGCCTCCGCCCGTCTCAACGCTGTGCTGCTCCGCCCCCATGGTGATGGCGTCCGCGGTCTGCAGCCTCCCCCGTCTCAACGCTGTGCCGCTCCGCTCCCATGGTGACGGCGTCCACGTTCTGCAGCCTCCGCCCGTCTCAACGCTGTGCCGCTCCGCCCCCACGGCGAGGGCGTCCGCGGTCGTCTGCGCTCCGCCCGTCTCAACGCGCTGCCGCTCCGCCCCCATGGTGACGGCGTCCACGGTCTGCAGCCTCCGCCCGTCTCAACGCTGTGCCGCTCCGCCCCCATGGTGACGGCGTCCACGGTCTGCAGCCTCCGCCCGTCTCAACGCTGTGCCGCTCCGCCCCCACGGCGAGGGGTCCGCGGTCTGCGGCCTTCCGCCCTTCTCAACGCTGTGCCGCTCCCCCCCCGGCGACGGCGTCCACGGTCTGCAGCCTCCACCCCGTCTCAAGGCTGTGCCGCTCCGCCCCCACGGCGAGGGCGTCCGCGGTCTGCGGCCTCCACCCCGTCTCAACGCTGTGCCGCTCCGCCCCCACGGCGAGGGCGTCCGCGGTCTGCAGCCTCCGCCCGTCTCAACGCTGTGCCGCTCCGCCCCCATGGTGAGGGCACGCCGTCCCATCTAGAGCGGAGCGTGAACATCTGTGAGGGCTTTGAAGAGTTTCTGTGTGAGACACCTGGTGATGTGACCAGTGTCACCACTGTGTCCTCCACAGCCTTGATGGGGCTGAAGATCAGGTGACCCGACAGCATGGATCCGCTACACCCTGCCTCAGGTAACCGTCTTGGTGTCGTCGCTCTAGAACGGAACCGTTTCATTCAGGGTGGCGCCGACGGCGACATGAAGCTGTTCAAACTGTCGACGCAGAGCGGAGTGTGTTTGGTCATGGTGGTGGAATTTACTGCTGCTGAGTGTTTGAGTGTGTGTGTGAGTGTGTGAGTGAGTGTGTGTGTGTGTGTGTGTGAGTGGTGTGTGTGTGTGTTGTGTGTGGTGAGTGTGTTGTGGTGTGTGTGTGTGTGAGTGTGTGTGTGAGTGTGTGTGTGTGTTAGTGTGTGTGCTGTATGAGTGAGTGTGAGTGTGTGATTGAGTCTGTGGTGTGGTGTGAGTGGTGTGTGTGTGTGAGTGTGTGTATGAGTTCTGTGTGTGAGTGAGTGAGTGAGTGTGAGTGTGTGAGTGGTGTGTGTGTGTGAGTGGTTGTGTGGTGTGGGTGTCTGTGTGTGTGTGAGTGTGTTTTTGTGAGTGACTGTGTGAGTGTGTGTGTGAGTGAGTGTATGAGAGGTGTGTGGTGTGTGTGTGTGGAGTGAGTGTATGAGTTGTGTGTGTGTGTGTGTGAGTGAGTGTATGAGTGGTGTGTGTGTGTGTGTTTGTGTGTGAGTGTGTGTGTGTTTTAGTGTGTGTGCTGTATGAGTGGTGTGTGTGTGGGTGTTTGTGTGTGTGTGTGTTAGTGTGTGCTGTATGAGTGGTGTTGTGTGTGTGTGTGTGTGGTGTTTGTGTGGTGTGGTGAGTGAGTGTATGAGGGGGTGTGTGTTGTGTGTAAGTGAGTGTATGAGATGAGTGGTGTGCGTGTGTGTTGTGTGTGTGGTGTGGGTGGGTGTTTGTGTGTGTGAGTGAGTGTATGAGTGGTGTGTGTGTTTGTGTGTGTGTGTGAGTGAGTGTATGAGTGGTGTTGTGTGTGTGAGTGAGTGTATGAGATGAGTGGTGTGCGTGTGTGTGTGTGTGGGTGTTTGTGTGTGTGTGTGCGTGTGTGTGTGGTGTGTGTGTGTGTGGTGTGTGGGCTGTAGTTATGAGTGGTGTGTGTTGTGCGTGTGTGGGTGTTGTGTGTGCTGTATGAGTGGTGTGTGTGTGCGTTGTGTGGGTGTGTGTGTGTGTGTGTTGTGTGCTGTATGAGTGGTGTGTGTGTGCGTGTGTGTGGTGTGTGTGTGCTGTATGAGTGGTGTGTGTGTGTGCGTGTGTGGGTGTGTGTGTGTGAGTGGTGTGTGTGTGAGTGAGTGTGTGTGCTGTGTGTGTGTGTGTGCTGTCCATTCTAATATCAATATCAGATCGATGTTTTTGTTTGTTCCTGTTTGTCATCAACAATGCCGCCTTGTCTCCAGATCCCTCAGAACTACTTGAGTCGCCCTGATCACAACTGTTTCATGCAGCTTTGTTCTTTTCTTTGATTCTAGACAACGTGCTCGTGTTCTTTGATGATCTGTGCTACTGTATCAGAACCTGCTACTAATCACGACCCTGGAAAGATGCAGCTCGATGGCACATGCGCGCTGCCTTTGTTCCTAAAGTCTTTGATGTCTTCTGTCATATGTTTCTTTAGGCTGATTCTGAAACTTTGGCTTTTGTCCCCTTTGTCCACGTTACTAATATGGGTATTATGGGCTGTCCCAGTCCCGGTCGTTGGCCTGTCAAATGTCACTTTGGAGCAGTTCCATCAGCCAACTAAACCAATTCAAGTTAGTTGCCATTTCAAAATAAAGAGTTCAGAGTTAAGGGGTCTCACATTGGGAGGTGCGTTTGGCCCCATGTGACTAAAGCAGCTTTGAGAGAGAAGGTTGATGTAGGTTCATCCAGAAAATGATCAAAACAGCTTTCTCTGTGATCTGCTCCCCCACAACTATCGTTGCTCCTCTCTCTGTCTGATTCCTGTCCCGTTACTGACAACCAACTTTGGACCATCGTTAATGACTCATTCAACCTTTAAACCAGGGGTGGGGAACCTTTTTCATATCGAGGGCCATTTCAATTTTTATAAAGTCCTCCGAGGGCCATACTATTATGAACACATACCTAGGGATGCAAAAAAAGACGAAAAAGTCTATAACCACTGTGTTACTAAGTCTCATGATTGCTGCATTTGAATTTGAATTATTAATTTAGCACACATGCATATAAAATCACCAAAAAAATAGACAAACAAGTTAAATATTTTTACATTATCATACAAAACAATAACAAAAAAGAGGTGCAGAGTTGAGGCAAGAGACCTGTAAGGGCCTGTTCGAGGCCTCTACTCACAAAAACTAACAGACAGACTTGCTAACAGACAGACAGACAGATAAACGCCGGCAAAAACATTACCTCCTTGGCGGAGGTAATGTTAATAATAACAATAATTGCTGCATTTCTACACCTAATGCGATGGTTGGAACTGCTTCTCTTTGGAGAGGCATCTAATGTCAGCTGGCAGTGATGATGATGCCACTCGAAGCTGGTTTTCCAAGTTTGGGTCAGTCAGTCTTGAGCGGAAGCGAGTCTTTGCAAGTGTCAGTTTTGAAAAGAACTGTTCACAGCCGTACGTTGTCCCAAACAGAGATGCAAACTTCAGGGCATGTCTCATCAAGATGGGAAAATCCTCAGCACTAACGTACAGTTTGTAAAAGTCCAGTAGAGAGAGGTTGTTGTACTTAGCTTTGAGTTCGTTGTTGTTTTGCAGCTCAATTATTTCCATTTGGAATTTGTCTGGCACATCAGATGGTTGCACATTAAATGGCGTAGCAAACATGTCTAGTTCCCTTTGTATGTTTTTCACATCATGAAACCTCTCATCAAATGCCTGAACGAGTTTTGCACATTCACCAGCATATTCAGTCATAACATCAGGCTTTTGTTCTTGCAGGGTGGGGAAGTGCACAGTGTTTCCCCTTTCCAGTTGTTCTTGCCACAGCCTTAACTTCACTTCAAATATTTTCACATTTGAAAGCAGAGAGCTGACGAGCTGGTTGGGACCTTGCAGCTTGATGTTTAGCTCTGACAGGTGCTTGGTGATGTCCACCATGAAGGCCAGATCACTGAGGAACTTGCCATCACTGAGCTCCATGACAGGTTTCCCCTTCATCTCCATGAAGTGTTTGACCTCTTCCCGCAGTGTATAAAACCGTGCGAGCATATTTGAACGACTCAGCCATCGCACTTCACAGTGATAAACCAGATCACCGTACTCTGATTCAAGCTCGCTGAGTAGCTCCTTGAACTGGCGGTTGTTCAGCCCTCTGCTTTTGATGAAGTTTATGGTGGACACGACGGTTTTCATCACATTGTTAAGCTTCAGGGAATGTGCACACAGACTCTCTTGATGTATGATACAGTGGCACACAACTATATCACTTGGATCCAGACACAGACGGCTCATTTCTTTTTTGACTAATGCAGTCAATCCTTTTTGCGTGCCAACCATTGCGGGTGCTCCATCAGTGGCGATTCCGCTCAACTTCTCAAATGGCAGTTCAAAATTGTTCATGGCCACAACAACTTGACTGAACAAATCCTCACCTTTACTAGTGCCATGCATGGCTTGCAAAGACAACAACTCCTCCTTTATTTCAAACTTGGCGGTAATCCCACGCACAAAAATGGCAAGCTGCGCTGTGTTTGTGATGTCAGTTGTCTCATCACAGGCCAGAGAAAAATACTCAGTCTCTTGCAGTGTCCCTCAGTGTTTTTTCAATATTTTGTGCCATGTCAGTAATCCTGTCTGCAACGGTTCTTCGAGACAAACTGACGCTTTGAAAACGTTTTACTTTGTCCGGCGCGAGAACCTCAGCGGCGGCTACGAGGCACTCCTTCACGAACTCTCCTTCGGCGTGAGGTTTCAGCTTCTTGGCGATTAATTCACTCACCACAAAACTTGCTCGTGTAATATTCTCTCTGTCGGAAGATGGTCGTATGAAAGCTGCTTGTTGAGCCTCCAAACTCCGACGAAGAGCGTTAACTTTATCCACACGCATCGGTCCTTTCAACTCATCGAGTTTAGCATGTTTCGTGCTGTAATGGCGCTCGAGATTTGCCTTTTTCATCACCGCCAGCGCCTCGCCACAAACTAGGCACACTGGCTTGCCTTTTACTTCGACAAAGAAAAAATCATTTGTCCATTTCTCCTGGAATAAACGGCATTCTGCATCCACCTTTCTTTTCTTGACAGTCGCCATGATCCATCAATTTTTCGTCCGTGTCAATCAGTCCGCCCACTACGTACATCACATGCTGTGTTCACTGACCCTGACCTTTGGTCGGACATAACATTACCGTCCGTTTTATCTCAGAAAATGGCTGCCGATACGTTTTTTCCTGATTTTTTTTATTTTTTTTTTTTTCATTCATACTACAATCTTATTGCGTTGCGGGCCGGTAGAAATGGTCTTGCGGGCCTTATACGGCCCGGAGGCCGGAGGTTCCCCACCCCTGCTTTAAACCATCTCCTGTACGATGGTGTTTGGGGACGGAGGCTCTAAATCAGGGTGCTCACACTTTTTCAGTCTTTACTTGTGTATTCTGTGCCATTATCAGATCGAATACATCGGACCTCTCCATATGGAGCTACATCTGCCAAGAAACACTCCGTTGCTTGCACTGCATCACTTTTAGCTTTTAGAAAATATATCATCATGGTACCTGAATAATCATCTGTAAAAGATTGGGGCATATCTGTAGCCCTCTATGCTAGGTGTTTGCATGGGACCTGCTAGATCAGTGTAAAACTAACTCTAAGGGTTCTTATCCTTTGTACTAGGTTCTTGTTTTGTCTGGGTGAATTTTCCCTTTGTGCACACTTCACATAATTGTGTCTGTCTGACTACACTTCCCTTTATCGCCATCCCTTTCACAAGACCTTATAACTTTTGTCGTCATCGTAATTACAATGACCTAGTATTTCATGCCAGGTTTGAGCATCATGACATACTTTACATTGGTCGACATTGTCTTCTTTTGATGACAAGTAATACAAGTTACCCTCTGGTGGATGTCAAATCTGTTACCGTTCCTGGTGACCATTCGGCTCCCCCTTTTGGAAGGTGATTGTCGCTGCTCCATTTGTGGTCCTTGCCACAGAAAAGATGTCATGCGGGTATGTAGGGGTGTATAAATCCTCTCTTAGATGTGCTCTGTGCTGTTGTCCAGCGTTGTCAAGTAGGCAGATTGTCGCCGTTCCTCTTCTTTGTGCCATTCCTCTGAACTTGTTCCGTCGACTAACTCCACTGAGTGTGAGTCAGGTTGGAAAGTGTCATTGAAGCTCTCAAACTTCCTAATGTCATTAACGATGTGGGATGTCGCACCCCCATCCACCATGATGCCCTTTATCTTCACACAGGCTGGTGGTCTTTCATCCTTTTTGTCTTGAGCCGTGAAGAAAAAGTCTTCTTTGTCATTGTCTTGTTCCTCTACGAACTTCCTGGCACCGTCTTGTCCCCCTTTTTCTTGCACAAGGATTGTTGGTGTGTGTTACTCTTACAGTAGCCACACCACACTTATCTATTGCACTTCCTTGCCTTGTGGCCTTTATTCCACACCTGTAGCACTTTACATTGGCATCTTCATCCTTTTTGTTGCTGGTGTATGCCTGGGGGTCCTTTTCCTTTCTTTTCACATGTGTCTCATCACATTATCTGTAGACTCTGCCTTATTCATTTTCTCACTCTCTTCATAAACTCGTAGTCTTCTCTTAAAGTCAGCAAATGTAACATTCTCCTCGTTCTGTGTTACATGGACTGCGAGGGGGTTTTTAATGAATCAGGTAGTCCATTAAGTACCATGGCTACAATTCAGTCCATCACTCAAGACTTCACCTGCATCTTTCAAAGATAAAGGCATGGATAGAGCTGTTATGGAGGCATGGTTAGAGGTGTTATAAAGGCATGGATAGGCGTGTTATAAAGGCATGGATGGAGGTGTTATAAAGGCATGGATAGAGGTGTTATAAAGGCATGGATAGAGGTGTAATAAAGGCATGGATAGAGGTGTAAAAAAGGCATGGATAGAGGGTTGTAATTAAGGCATGGATAGAGGGTTGTAATAAAGGCATGGATAGAGCTGTAATTAAGGCATGGATAGAGGTGTAATTAAGGCATGGATAGAGGTGTAATTAAGGCATGGATAGAGGTGTAATAAAGGCATGGATAGAGGTGTAAAAAAGGCATGGATAGAGGTGTAATTAAGGCATGGATAGAGGTGTAATAAAGGCATGGATAGAGCTGTAATTAAGGCATGGATAGAGCTGTAATTAAGGCATGGATAGAGGTGTAATTAAGGCATGGATAGAGGTGTAATTAAGGCATGGATAGAGGTGTTGTAATAAAGGCATGGATAGAGGTGTAAAAAGGCAAAAAACACATGGATAGAGGTGTAATTAAGGCATGGATAGAGGTGTAATAAAGGCATGGATAGAGCTGTAATTAAGGCATGGATAGAGCTGTAATTAAGGCATGGATCGAGGGTGTAATTAAGGCATGGATAGAGGTGTAATTAAGGCATGGATAGAGGTGTAATAAAGGCATGGATAGAGGTGTAAAAAAGGCATGGATAGAGGTGTAATTAAGGCATGGATAGAGGTGTAAAAAGGCATGGATAGAGCTGTAATTAAGCATGGATAGAGCTGTAATTAAGGCATGGATAGAGGTGTAATTAAGGCATGGATAGTTTGTCCCGCCATATAACGTTGTCAAAAGGGTCTCTTTTAATTTTAAAATGTGCAGGTGACCCAAGAAACCTCGTTTCCCATTTGGTCGTATCTTCTTCTAAGCCATCAAAAACTAGTTGCGGAGCTGGGGTTGCGGTTCTGTTAGCCATTTCAGCGTAATATATCGGGAAAACTTCATTCGAGTTTTGACTCATTTATCTCCAAGTTGTCCACCGAAGCTCCGTGTTATTCCGTCTTGTTCACTTCTTCCGACAGTTCCGAATGCTATCCTTGTGTCCAACATAGCCTGGGCCCATAAACTGTCAAGGTGGTCAGTTTTGCTGCACAGCGTCTATGTGTAGTGGAGCAAAGCAAGCGAATCCCTTCAGTGACTTTAGCCAGGTGGTATAATCTTTATTATAGGAACAGGAACTACTCAGCTTCCCGCGCTCTTAACCGGAACATACAAGGAGCAACGTCGTCACATCCTACAGGTGACATAAACATTGTATGATACAACAAAATAAAGGTACCGCATCAATAGGGTAAGGGCGTTATCAAATAATAACACTTAACATTGAGAATAAAGTGTTGAACGGAGAACAGAAAGCTCAAAACACGTCGGGTAAAACATCCAGAGTTGTTTAATGATGATATTCATAAAAGCACTTTAAAAGCAATCATTACAATTTAAAGTAGCTCAGATAAAAATAGGTACAAATGAACACGGAAAAAAACAAAAACAACACAAACAATAAAAGCAGGATCAAAGTCTCATAGCCGGAAAAAAGGTGCATTCTGAGATGGCTTTTAAAGATGTGGAGTAAAGGAGGCTGTCTAACGTCCGATGGCAGATGGCTTCATGATTTAGGAGCAGCACTCCAGGTGGTTTCTGCTGAGATTCTGGTGCCCCGGGAGCCGATCAGCCGCCTGAGGCC
Organism: Takifugu flavidus; assembly: GCF_003711565.1. Taxonomy (NCBI): domain Eukaryota; kingdom Metazoa; phylum Chordata; class Actinopteri; order Tetraodontiformes; family Tetraodontidae; genus Takifugu; species Takifugu flavidus. Next base: position 7,252 of record NW_026621996.1, on the reverse strand, counting down.
CAAAATCCACCAGATTGCTGCATCAGAGGACTTTACAGGCTGCACAGGTGTGACGTCCTCCATCCTTAGGCCCTCAAACCAGGTCAGGAAAAACCTGGAGAAACCTGGAGGAGATCCACAAGCTGAGGGATCCGTCTCCTGGGACGGCAGACGTGCAGCAGAGGCCACGTGCACAGAGCACATCAGCATTAACAGTAATAGACCAGGTCCAGGTGCTCTTCAGACGTCCTCATCAGAGATGTGGCCCACCTTCATCCTCCGGGTCCTGATGCAGCGAATCCAGGATCAGCAAGACCAGAGAAAACCAAGACCGGCAATATGTGCATTTATGTAGGAGAATATGGGAACGGGCAGGAGAGGACAGACGGGCCATGCTGTAATAAAGGCATGGATAGAGGTGTAATAAAGGCACGGATGGAGGTGTAATAAAAGGCATGGATAGAGGTGTAATAAAGGCATGGATAGAGGTGTGAAAGGCACGGATGGAGGTGTAATAAAGGCATGGATAGAGGTGTAATAAAGGCATGGATGGAGGTGTAATAAAGGCATGGATGGAGGTGTAATAAAGGCATGGATGGAGGTGTAATAAAGGCATGGATGGAGGTGTAATAAAGGCATGGATGGAGGTGTAATAAAGGCATGGATAGAGGTTGTAATAAAGGCACGGATAGAGTGTGTAATAAAGGCACGGATAGAGGTGTAATAAAGGCACGGATGGAGGTGTAAAAAAGGCACGGATGGAGGTGTGTAATAAAGGCACGGATGGAGGTGTAATAAGGCACGGATGAGTGGTTAATTAAGGCACGGATAGAGGTGTTAATAAAGGCAAGGATGGAGGTGTAATAAAGGCATGGATAGAGGTGTGATAAAGGCATGGATGGAGGTGTGATAAAGGCATGGATAGAGTGTAATAAAGGCATGGATAGAGGTAATAAAAGGCATGGATAAGAGGTGTAATAAAAGGCATGGATAGAGGTGTAATAAAGGCATGGGTAGAGGTGTAATAAAGGCATGGATAGAGGTGTAATAAAGGCATGGATGGAGGTGTAATAAAGGCATGGATAGAGTGACCATCATAACCACTAACGTCATGAAAATGTCATAAATTTAGAGTAACTGTGACCAAGACACACAGGAAGTGGTCTGACTGAGGAGGCATGCTTAGGGTTAGGGTTAACCCATCCTTCAGATGAAGCTGCACATCTTTTCTTAGAATGGAGGTTTGTCTCCTATCAAGTTCAGAAACTCATGATCAACCCTTCGGACCTGCTGAACCCGCCACCACTTTCATTGTTTTTCCTGATCTGGAATCAGTGAAACTTGATCCAGTCTGAAACTTTGAGCGTCAGATCTCAACAGCAGCATCAACAGCAAATTGCTGCAGCGTCAGTCTGAAAGAATCCAGTCGTACCTGCTTTAAAAGCTCTTCTGAGTTCTTTACTTAAGTTTTTGGGATTGTTTTACTCCAGTGATGCTGTTCTTGTCTTTTTGAAATGTGAAGCCCAACTGGAACCTGAGAAGAAGATAAACTGTAAAACATCAGCTCAAAGCACTCTGGAATAAATATATAATATTTCATATCTGCTGAATATATCGACTAACACATGTGCATGTATATTTGCTTTAAGGGTCCCACATGTGAACACGTCCCCATCGGCTCTTATCAATCAAAGCTTCAGTCAAACCTGAGGAGCAGGTTTATGTGTGTGCAGGAAGGCTGCGATGAGAAGGTAGACGAGCAACGGCCTGGACGACGTCTACACACAGCTGTACGTCACACGGTGGCGACATACACATCAATGCTCAGCACGAGGTCACTCAGATTGACATGGTTGGGAAACCCTTCAGACACAGAACAACCCATTAGTCCCAGTGACCTGTTTACACCTCCAGCTGGGAATATAAAAACCCATAAGAAACTGGTTCTGACCAACGGAAAAATGCAGGAAATTGGCAAAACCTTTCTAATCCGCAAGTTTGTGGTGGACTGGGCAGAAAACAACGAGCCAATCAAGACGTGCATCTCATATTGCCGTTCACCTTTGCCAGCTGAAACCTGTTGAGGGGGACCACGCCGATCCTTGGCTGAACTCACTCATAAGTGCATCCAAGAGTCCAGGGCAATCAAATAGAGGCTCTTAACAGCATCTTTACAGCTCTGCAGTCATCAGGAGACGCCCAATTTTGACAGTTGTAAATTCAAGTTCTGTTATCTTGGATGGGCTGGATGAGAGCCGACTAGAAATGGACACCAGAACCAATGAATTCCAGGAGGCGGATATAGATGTGAAGGCACCGTGCTCGGTGGAGGTCCTGCTCACACAAACCTCATTAACAGAAGTATTCTCCCCTCCGCTCGGACTCTGGATAACCACGAGGCCCGCGGCAGCCAATCTGATCCATCCGGATTTTGTGGACATGAGGACAGAGGTGCGAGGGTTTACTGACGTGCAGAAGGAAGAGTACTTTAGGAGGAAGTTCAAGGAGGAGGAGCAGGCGTGCAGGATCATCTCTCACATTCAAGGCATCTCGAAGCCTCCATATCATGTGTGTCACATCCCAATCTTCTGCTGGGGTCACTGCAAAGGTTTTTGAGGATGTGTTGAAGATGCGAGAAGAGCTGCCCAAGACTCTCACAGCGATGTACATCTACTTCCTGGTTGTTCAGTCCACACTGAAAAACAAGAGAGGAGACAGGAAAGCTCCACAATGGAGTCCAGAGAGCTGTGAGATGATTCCAATTATGGCAAAAGCTGGCATTTGAACAACTGCAGAAAGGCAATGTGATCTTCTACGAGTCCGATCTAAGAGACTGTGACATCACCGTCAGGTCGGCTGATGCCTACTCAGGAGTGGTTCACGCAGATCTTCAGAAGGGAGTGGGGGGACTGTCAAGGAGGAGGTGTTCTGCTTTGTCCATCTGAGTGTTCAGAGTTTCTCGCTGCTCTTCATGCACATTTGAAATTCACCAAGTCTGGCACCAAACATACTGTCAAAAAAAAAACCAACCTTATTACGTTATTTAGGCTCTAAACTGCCCAACACCAAAATCAAACAGGCTGATTTTTACCAGTGTGCGGTGGACGAGGCCTTGCAAAATGAAAAAGGAGACCTGGACCTGTTCCTGCGGTTCCTTTGGGTCTTTCTCTGCCAACACATCAGGCTCTTCTACGAGGTCTAATTAACGGTGAAGGCAGCTCAGAGCCCAATCAGGAAATCATTGGCTACCATCAAGGAGAAGATTGGAGAGAATCTGTCCTCAGAGAGAATCATCAAACTGTTCCACTGTCTGAACGAGCTGAACGATAGTTCACTGGTCCAGGAGGTTCAAGGAGCAGAACTCAGATCCAGAAGATTAACAACAGAAAGTCTCTCCCCTACTCAGTGGTCAGCTCTTGGCTTCATATTACTGTCCTCAGGACAAGACCTGGAGATGTTTGACTGAAGAAATACTCTGCTTCAGAGTGGGTTTTTCTGAGGCTGCTGCCAGTGGTCAGAGCCTGCAGAAAAGCCCTGTAAGTGTTCTGCAGGTGTTCTGCAGTTGTTCTGCAGATGTTTGCAGGTGTCTGCAGGTGTCTGCAGGTGTCTGCAGGTGTTCTGCAGATGTTCTGCACAGTTCTGCAGGTGTCCTGAAGGTGTTATGCAGGTGTTCTGCAGGTGTCTTTGCACAGGGTGTCTGCAGGTGTTCTGCAGGTGTCTGCAGGTGTCTGCAGGTGTTCTGCAGATGTTCTTGCAGATGTTCTGCAGGTGTTTGGCAGGTGTCTGCGGTGTCTGCAGGTGTTCTGTAGTGTCTGCAGGTGTTCTGCAGGTGTTCTGCAGGTCTGCAGGTGGTCTGCGGTGTCTGCAGCTGTGTGCAGGGTGCCTGCAGGTGTTTTTTGCAGGTGTCTGCAGGTGTCTGCAGCTGTGTGCAGGTGTCTGCAGGTGTTCTGCAGGTGTCTGTAGGTGTTTGCAGGTGTCTGCAGGTGTTCTGCAGGTGTCTGCAGGTCTGCAGGTGGTGTCCTGCAGGTGTCTGCAGGGGTTCTGGCAAGGTGTTCTGCAGATGTTCGCAGATGTTCTGCAGGTGTCTGCAGGTGTTGCAGGTATCTGTCGGCAGGTGTGCTGAGGTGTTCTGCAGTGTGTTTTTGCATGGGTCTGCAGATGTCTGCAGGTGTCTGCAGGTGGTCTGCAGGTGTTTGCAGGTATCTGCAGGTGTATTGCCAGGTGTCTGCAGGTGTCTGCAGGTGGTCTGCAGGTGTCTGCAGCTGTGTGCAGGGTCTGCAGGTGTTTTGCAGGTGTTCTGCAGGTGTCTGCAGCTGGGTGCAGGTGTCTGCAGGTGTTCTGCAGGTGTCTGCAGGTGTCTGCAGGTGTCTGCAGGTGTTCTGCAGGTGTCTGCAGGTGTTCTGCAGGTGTTCTGCAGGTGTCTTGCAGGTGTCTGCAGGTGTCTGCAGGTGTCTGCAGGTGTCTGGCAGGTGTTCTGCAGGTGTCTGCAGGTGTTCTTCTGCAGGTTGTTTCTGCAGGTGTCTGCAGGTTGTCTGCAGCTGGTGTGGGGGTCTGCAGGTGTCTGCAGGTGTTCTGCAGCTGTGTGCAGGTTCTGCAGGTGTCTGCAGGTGTCTGCAGGTGTTCCTGCAGGTGTCTGCAGGTGTCTGCAGGTGGTCTGCAGGGTGTCTGCAGCTGTTGTGGCAGGTGTCTGCAGGTGTTTTGCAGGTGGTCTGCAGGGGTCTGCAGATGTGTGCAGGTGTCTGCAGGTGTTTCGCAGGTGTCTGCAGGTGGTTCTGCAGGTGTCTGCAGGTGTTCTGCAGGTGTCTGCAGGTGTCGTGCAGGTGTTCTGCAGGTGTTCTGCAGGTGTCTGCAGGTGTTTGCAGGTGTCTGCAGTGTGTTCTGCAGGTTTTGCAGGTGTCTGCAGGTGTTCTGCAGGTGTTTGCAGGTGTCTGCAGGTGATCTGCAGGGTTCTGGCAGGTGTTTGCAGGTGTTTGCAGGGTTCTGCAGGTGTCTGCAGGTGTCTGCAGGTGTTTTCTGCAGGTGTCTGCAGGTGTCTGCAGGTGTTCTGCAGGTGTCTTGCAGGGGTCTGAGGGTGGTCCTGCAGGGTTCTGCAGCTGTGTGTGCAGGTGTCTGCAGGTGTTTTGCAGGTGTTCTGCAGGTGTCTGCAGCGTGTGGCAGGTGTCTGCAGGTGTTCCGCAGGTGTCTGCAGTGGTCTGCAGGTGTCTGCAGGTGTTTTGACAGGTGTCTGCAGGGGTCCTGCAGGGTCGGCAGGTGTTCTGCAGGTGGTCTGCAGGTTGGTGTTTGCAGGTGTCTGCAGGTGTTCTGCAGGTGTTCTGCAGGTTTTTGCAGGGTCTGCAGGTGTTCTGCAGGTGTTTGCAGGTGTCTGCAGGTGTTCTGCAGGTGTTTGCAGGTGTCTGCAGGTGTTCTGCAGGTGTTTGCAGTGTTTGCAGGTGTCTGCAGGTGTTCTGCAGGGTGTTTGCAGGGTCTCAGGTTTGGGGGCAGGGGTTTCTTGCAGGTGTCTGCAGGTGTTTGCAGGTGTCTTGCAGGTGTTTGCAGGTGTCTGCAGGTGTTCTGCAGGTGTTCTGAGGTGTCTGCAGGTGTTCTGCAGGTGTCTGCAGGTGTTCTGGCAGGTGTTCTGCAGGTGTCTGGCAGGTGTCTGCAGGTGTCTGCAGGTGTCTGCAGGTGTTTGCAGGGGTCCTGCAGGTGTTCTGCAGGTGTTCTGCAGGTGTCTGCAGGTGTCTGCAGGTGTCTGCAGGTGTCTGCAGGTTGTCTGCAGGTGTTCAGCAAACACGCATCACATCTGGCCGCAGTTTTAGGCAGTCGCAGTAGTAGTTAGTAGAGTAAGTAGTTACTCCAAGAAACTGATTCATTCCGTATCATTGCAAACCTTCCGTCCTCTTAAAGGTCAACTAAAGAAAATAAGCCTGCGTCCCTGATTGTGCAGAGAGAACCAGAAGGATTTCCTGCTTCTTTTTTCTTTTCTTTTTTCAGGTGATGTCACTGCAATCTGAGGGACAGGAGTTGTGAAGCTCTGTCCCCCGTCCTCAGCGCCTCCCTCCTACTAGTCTGCTAGAGCTGGACCTGATGTAACATGAGCTGAGGGATTCAGGGCTGAAACAAGCTCTCTGTTGGTCGAAGAGTCCAAACTGCCGGCTGGAGATCCTCAGGTTAGTGCTCCTTATCAGCATCATCAGTTTTTCTAAATGGCAGCTTGAAATGTTGGTTTATCTTCCAAAAGAGAAATATCTTTACCAAAAATGCCGACCAGGTGCGACACTGTTCACTCCCAACAGCTTTTAAAAAAATGACTTAGTCTGGTTCTGGTTCTGTGCTTCGCTCCCCAGTCAGGTCCAGGCCCCGACAACACGACCCAGAACTTTGCATAAATGAGCTGTTAATTAGTGAGCAATGCGTGTGTGTGTGGTGTTGTGTGTGGGTATGTATCGTGTGCTGTGTGTGTGTATGTATGTGTGTGTGTGGGTGTGTGTATGTGTGAGTGTGTGTGTGTGTGTTATGTATGTGTGTGTGTGTAGGGCGTGTGTGGGGATGGTGTTGTGTGGTGTGTATGTATGTGTGTGGTGTCTGTGTAGAGTGGTGTGTTGGTATTGGAGTGTGTGTGTGGTGTGGGTGTGTTGTGTGAGTTGTGTGTGTGTGTGGTTGTATGTGTGTTGTGTAATGTATGTGTGTGTGGGGTGTATGTATGTGTGTGGTGTGTCTTGTGTGAGGTGTGTGTGTATGGTATGTGTTGTGTGGTGTGTGTGTGCGGTGGGTGTGTGTGTGGTGTGTGTTGTATGTGTGTGTGTGTGTGTGGATGTATGTGTGTGTGTGTGTGTGTCTGTCTGCGTGGTGTGTGTGTCTGTGTGGGTGTGTGGTGTGTGTGTGTCTGTGTGCGTGTGTTGTTGTGTGGGTGTGTATGTGTTATGTTATGTGGTTGTGTGTGTGTGTGTGTTGTGTGTGTATGTGTGTGTGTGTGGTGTGTATGTGTGTGTGTGTGTGGTGTTGTATGTATGTGGCTGGGTGTGTGTGGGTATGTGTGCGTGTGTTGTGGTCGTATGGTGTGTGTGTATGGATGTGTGTGTGGTGTGTGTGTGTGTATGTGTGGTGTGTGTGTGTGTATGTGTGTTGTGTGTGAGTGGTGTGTGTGTGTGTGAGTGGTGTGTGTGGGTGTGTGTGTGTGGTGTGGTGGGGTGTGTGTGTGTGTTGTGTTGTGTGGTGAGTGTGTGGCGTGAGTGTGAGTGGTGTGTGTTGTGGGTGTGAGTGGTGTGGTGTGAGGGGTGAGTGTGTGACGTGAGTG